>NW_017306336.1:1928485-1946744 GCF_000935625.1 Nanorana parkeri
AAAAAAAAAAAAGGGGGGGGGGGGTTATTACTGACAAGAACACAAGGACATGACCTCACACTAGTAGGAGGAAATGTAAAACTAACTTTAGAAAGTCTTATTATACTGAAATACTAGTTGATTCTTGGAATAGATTTCCAGCAGAAATAGCGAGTCAGTCAATAGTAAGTGAATTTAAACAAGCTTAAGACAAACAAAGATCGCTATTTAGAGAAAAAAGGTAAAAAAAAATCCCACATAAACAATACCCAAACAACAAAAGACTCAGACTTGATGGACCGCTTGGTCTTGTTCAGCCGTCACTTTTCTATGTTTTTGTGCTTCCTTTACAGAAAAGGTCTGATGAGAAAAAAGCCACAAAGTACTCCCAGTCCATATTTCCACTTCTGTATTATTTGATCATTTACAGAGAAAAATAATATTGGAACGTTTTATAGTTTGCTATTGTTGCCTATAGTGCTTATTTTGCAGATTTTGCCGTACTATGTTCGGCGGGTGTGTAGCATGTTCAGAAGATAAAAGCTGGACGGGCCGGTGTGCGCAAGCGCACACTGACCGTTCGGCATTGTGGTCATCGGAAGCCCGCCCCTCAAGATAGGCAGATTGTACGTTTTTTTAATTACCTTACAACCATCGCAAGACAAAAGTCTTGTGATAGTTGTAAGGTGTGTGCCCAGCCTAAGAAAGACTGGTTAGTACAGGCAGTAAGAAACACAATTGGAGTCTATGTGGCAGAGTCAACAAGTCATCAAAAAAAAAAAAAATTCTGAACTTTAGTAGCAAGTGTTCAAGAAAGCACAAATGGGAGATGAAGACAATGAGATATCCCCGGGTTACGAAAAAGATAGGGACTGTAGGTTCGTTCTTAAGTTGAATTTGTATGTAAGTTGGAACAGGTACACTTTTTAGGTGTAACCCCAGCCAAAAAAATTTTTTTTTGTTTTGGATAGCATAGGGAAGGGTTGCGTTTGTTTTGCTGTCTGTGCCCCTGTTCAGAACCAGCACTTGTATCAGATTTGTTTTTTGGCATTGTTACAGGCAAACAAGTAGACAAGGAAGACAAATAAAAGTGTTCAGTACACTGTACAGTACATACAGGGTTATGACAAGTGTAATGACAGTCAGAGCCAACTTCCTGTTCAGTATCAGACCCAGAAGAGGCAGGGCACTCACTAATAACTTCCTGCAGGAGGTAAGTACTGTACAGTACAGTACTACAATCCAGACCCACTACTTGTCTGCGATCGTTGGCACGAGCACCGTTACTAGTGGAACGCAGTCTCGGACTTACGCAATGCCGCAATGCCGAACGGGCAGTGTGCGCTTGCGCACACCGGCCCGTCCGGCTTTTATCTTACGAACATGCTACACACCCGCCGAACATAGTACGATGCTCTGCGGGTTTTTGAACATGTTCGTAAGTTAAAAGTCGTGCGACCTTACAGTAGGAGAGGTCGCACGGCTTCCACACACCTTACGATAATCATACGATCACGGGATTTCCCGCGATTATCGTACGATTATCGTAAGGTGTGTGGAAGCTTGTTGTGTGTGGAAGCTTGTTGTAATGCTTATATTGTTTTGCTGGTTTTCGTAAGTACGGGTTTACGTAAGTCGGGCGTTCGTAAGTCAGGGACTGCGTGTACAGCATTTCAGGAAATAAATCTCATATCAATTGTAAAGTGATAAAAACATTATAGTTTGAGGTTGCTTTGCTTCTTCAGGGCCTCGGCAGCTTGCAGTCATCGAGTCAGCTATGAATTCTGTATCATATCAAAGTGTGCCTAATGAGAATGTGAAATCATCTGTTTGAAAGTTCATGTTAAACTGGAAATGGACCTTTTAATATGATAATGATCTGAAACACACTAGAAAATCCACAAAGGATTGGCTCAGAAAGAAGAAATGGAAGGTTATGGACTGGTCTAGTCAAAGCCCTAATTTGAGTTTCACTGAAATGGAAACATTGTGCAACCGAGGGAATTTTGCATAGAGGAGTGGTCAACATTTTCACAAAGTTGATATCAAAAACTTGTGGGTAGTTGGGCAAAATGCTTACAATAAGTGATTTCTGCTAAGGAGGACAATACATGCTTGGAGGTACCAGCAATACCACAAAGAGTGTTCACCACTGCATCTATTGATAGTTCTGATAAATAAATGGTTGGAAAAGCAAGTTTTTCTTGTGTTTTTATTCAGCTATATCACCTTTATTTGTAGACACTGTTTGAACAAAGATCTACATTTCACAAAAGGGTAAAGAGTTTGGAGAAGGCAGGAAAACTGAACAATCTAGACCAAAATAGCTGATTTGGTGAAATTCTGCAATTCACCTCACTTTCCAGTTCAGCTATGTTGTCCTAGATTGTTCACTTCTCCTGCCTTCTCCAAACTCTTCACCCTTTTGTGAATAGCCCCCTAATGTTTGCATGTTGAAATATATTGAAAAAGTCAACATTGTCCATGGTGTGTACTTACTTTTTTACATGAGTAAAAATTCCTATTGGCTGTTGAAGCATACTAAACTTTAGACACTGTATGCCCTATTAAATAAACCCACATGTCCCCATTATATGTTGTATACAGGAAATATTACTGTATGATGTGAATAACAGCAGTGGGAGTGGATACTTTTCTTGTATTACTTTTTGCTTTAACTAAACCAGCAACAAAGCTATTAATCTTTCATTAAGTTAAACGGATGAAAAGGAATCACTTATAGTATCATCCTTTCTTTGCACCACAAGCTAGCATACCCCCTACTAACATCAAAAGCAGCAAAAAGAACTTAGTTAACTTCGCTGGCAGCAAACCAAGAAGAGGTTTACTTAAAGTTCTGTTATGTATTTAAAAATGCAACATGGTCATCAAATTACAGAATAAAAGACGCAGTGCTTTGAAAATATTACCGTAGCTGTGACATATTATCCACAGGTGTGTGCCTTACTATAATCATGTCTCCACATGCCAACAATTAGTTGTGTATATCACTTAATAAAGTTGCAGAAGAGGGGGGGGGTCATATCGACACTCGAGGCAGTTAAACCTATTTGCTGTATACACAAACCAGTGCTTTCAAGCGCTGAAAAGTAGTTACATCAAGTAAAAGTTTTTTGTTTTTTTTCTGCAAAAGATTTTTAAAAAAAGATTTAGATTTTATTGCATGTCTTCCTTTCACAAAAGAGATAACCTGCTAATAGGACTAATCGGACATTTATTAACTATCAACTTTTATGGACTGGCACATCCCTGCACACTGTGCAGCTAGCACACTCCCCTGTACAAAGGTCACATTTGGAGGCATCACAGGTATCTGTGTAAAGTAGTATTAAACTTTCAATCTTTTTCCCATAATGAATCTAGATCACATTAACCAGCAAAGTATTTCTTTACATTTTTGCCCAAGCACTTAAAGGAGAACTATGGGGTCAGTGTTTTTCCCCATAGTTCTCCTTAGGGTAACGGGAGGACACAAACTAGCGTACTCCCGTCATCCTAAGCTCAGTATACCGCGAGCTACAGCTCACGGTATACTGAGACGCCGCAGCGGATCCCGACATGGACGTCGAGATCCGCCCAGCTGCGTGAGTGACAGCTGGCTCTGCCTATCTAGAGACAGAGCCAGCTGTACCCGCCCCCTCCCCTGTCCGTTCCGCCAGTCAGCGCTGGCAGATCGGAGCGGGGAGAGGGGAATCCAGCCCCTGCCCCTGTCACAGCAGAGAGCCGTGACAGGATCGAGAGGTGAGCGAACCCGGTATGTGTTCGCTCACTTCCCGATCTACTGAGCCGACCTGTGACAGTCTCATTGTCACAGGTCGGCTAGAACTATGAGGTGAGTGGAAATCACTCATGTCATAGTTCTCCTTTAATGTGATCATGTTTGTAATAAGCGGGCTCCAACTTTTTTAGCTCAGCTTCCCTGAACTTCCTGTCCAATACAAGAGAGAGCAAAGTCTCCGAAAACCATCCATCTACTAGCTTGGAGAAGGGAGGAGGGAGGAAAGAGGAGCAGGGAGGAGGGAAGTGTTTTGCCTTGCTTTGCCTGTGTGTTTGTGGAGACACATAAAGCTTACTAGCACACACAAGCAGGGTCGGATTTACACTGTCTGCTGCCCCAAGGCCAGGTTCCTCAATGCACCCCCCAGTCAGTGAGAGGGGCTTTTATCTGACAGTGCCGCCCCTCTACTCCTTGCTTTAATGCTGCATGGACAGCGTTAAAGCCTTTAATCACCGCAGAGCTGCAGGTGATACACATTAATTTTTTTATTAGTCAGCCACTTGCTTACTGACAGCTTGTCAATCTATTAAATAGATAACATTAAATCCCTATCACGGCTGCAGTGATTAAAGGAAGAAATACACACACACCCACACAGAGAAACATGCACACAAACAGAAATACACACACAATAAGGCCCCATTCACACCTGTAAATTTAAGTGCAATTATGGACTCCTGTATCAGGAATTTGCATTTTCCTGCAGCAGGAATCCCTAATCTGGCATTAACAATGTTTTTTCTGTGTTGAAACCATATAAACTTGCATTCATTGTTGCACATATTTACATGTTGTATGAAAAGTTCTCAATAAAAATGTATTAAACAGTAAAAAAAAGGACTGTTATTTCAGGTAGTGGCATTTTGGGGTTCTGATTTATTTTCTTATTTTGGGGGCATACTTTTTTATTTTAGTAGATTCTGTCTAGGGCCTTTATTTTAGGCTAAACTGTTTGGTTTTTTTTGCTGCAAGGCATCACTTTAACATAAAAAAATAGGCTTTTGTTTGTATGGTATTGTGGAGTTTTCATTTCTTTTGTGGGTTTTTTACATTTTTATTTTATGTTGATGGGCCATTTTTTAAGTCTGGCTTAAAAAAGTTCAAGTTAAAGTTTACATTACGTTTCTCAAAGCAGAGCATCCACTTGTTACTCTCCATCTGTTCTTGGAACTGCCTTTTGAGCACACTGCTGCACCATTTGAGAGAAGAAAAAAAACACAAACACTAAAACCACCTCACATTATATTACCCATATTCAACTCGTACTCGCCTAAATGCTCATACTCGCCCAAATGCTCTGATGCCTAGCCCGATAACTGAGCTTTCTGATTGGCCAGGAAGCCGGCTCCATGCTCTCTCGTCACTTGGTGATGAGGGAGCATGGAGCTGGCTTCCCGAGCAATACCAAGTTCTCAAAACCACGTTTCACCCAAATTTCCGGGTGAGGTGATAGGTATGCATGTAGTTTTAATTTATCTGAACTAGGAAAGTAACCAAAACAAAAATGTACGCGCTACACAGGGCAGTAATTTTCCTGTGTTTTTTTATATATTGTCAGTCTGTCAATTTGTTACTGTGGATGGGACATTTACCATTATAATTAGCAAAATTCAAAATGTACTACATATGAGCCTACACACATCAACATGCTCTTCACTGTCATTTATTAATGCTATCAGCCATTAATATTGGAGGATGTTTTACTTAATTCAATGTTTTATTTTTTTAGGCAACTTGTCTCCAGGTATAATAGCATGCTGAATATTAGGGAAAGATAGAACATAGTGGTTGTCATGCTCCAACCCTTACAACTGACATCAGATTTCCATTCATTTGTTCAGAGAGTTTTCCATGCTTTTGTCACATTTCTTAGCATTAAATGAGATCTATAAATAATTTTGTCTTGTTTTCTTCGTTCAGATTTGCAGCAATTTAAACCATGCAGAATTCAGTTTTCAAAGTGAATCCCTTTTTTCATCCATGAATAGACCTGAAAATTCATGGTCGGACGTGAGGTAGCATATAGATTTTCTCATAATAAGGAAGACTCACTGTGTAACTGCAGGATGCAGTTACTCATCCTCCTACAAAGAGGAACTGCAACACAAAGGGTTTATTTACCCCTGGCACACAAAGTAATAGAAATTAAAGTGTATTTAAAGACAAAACATTATTTTTTTTACTTTTGTATCAAATAGTGAATGGTTTGACTCTCAATTTTTCCTTGCTGACTGTGTACCTGCTGGGGAGATTTGCTTTCTTAATTTTTTCTGCTGGCCATTGTCAAAAAGACAGAAAGTGCTATAAGATGGGAATTCTGTTCACTTTGGGGAAATTTCTTCTCATTTCCTGTTGCTTTTCCAGGTCAGGAAGTGAAGGTAAACCTCTCCAGCTGGAAACAGGCAGAAATAAAGTCTGCAAAATATATTGTTCACTGAGCCAAAGGTGACCAAGTAGAAAGTTCCTTCTGAGATGGCTATTTGTGAGATACATTGCACAGTGCCTGTCTTATTAATACCTTCAATGGGCCACCACCGCAATTCATATTTCATTACCAATCCATGGGGTTCCTTTCTAAAATATTTCTAGCTCCCAATGAAGCAATAGAATCCACATAGCCTATGAAGGTGCCATTCACTATATATGGCAGCACAAAACACATAAAGCTGGTGTGTAAAGCATGCACAAACTGTTGGTGCTATATATATCCTATAGTATAATAATAATAATAATAATAAAAACACATATTTTACCACATGTTGCCAAAATGCACAAGGGTAAATAGGCCTCAAAGTCTTTAATAATGCTAGAAAATAAATAAATATGGTAATAGCTTCTTTTGTTACTCCCCTTGCTCCTCCCACCATTTCTTAGTTTATAAAGGCTACCTAGCAACCCCTGGGTGGGAATACCCATAAAAGGAAACACGCATACGGTAATTGCACAAATGCAAGACCAGGGCAAACAGTGACATCCAGTGGTTCTGGAAGAAATTACAGCTGACATCCTCTCAGAAGTGTCCTAACACCCTCTTACATGCAAGCATTATTAGAGGAGCCACCTCCCTAATAGCACCTTTGAAGAGGTGAAGGTTGCAAACTGACAGAGATAAGGCTCTACAAGCCTATAAATCACTGGGCAGGAGTATACAAAATAAAAGCCTTGAACAGAAAAAATGATGTTGCTAGTGGTTTTGGTGCCCTACGCATGGCCAATGTGGCGTAAGTCAAGATCCACCCCGATGAGGACTCAGAATCCAGATGCTGATATAATTAACATCTGTTTATATAATGAAATGGTTGCAGTAACATGAGCCGGATACTATGTCAAAGCAGCTGTAGTGCATCTAACTCATAGTTGACATATCTTTGCAATATATTGGTCCAGGGTAGCTAGAGGATAAACAACATGACTGTTCAATTAGGTATAGTGCAACTTCCTGTATATGCTGCATAGCTGAAGATGATAAACACTGACAATAAAGAATTAAAGATGCAATATTATCAACAACTTTCAAGTTCTTAGACAACATAAACAGGACGTTTCCTCTGTAGTTCTAAAGTTAAATATAAAATATAGCCATTTTTATAGTGTCACTTTAAGAATATTTATTGCACAAAGCATTATAGCCATTCCTTTTCAACTTCATAAATCCATGTGGCAACTGCTTATGCCACCTCTGTGGGTCTCTGCTGGACATCTGATATTATTCTGCAAAAAGGACTTCTCTTTAATCAGTTGAAAACACATTGCGAACAAAAACTCCTCATATTTAAAAGTTTAACTTTACTTTCATCAATTTATAATCAGAGTTCCTCTGCTATGTTTGATTCCTAACAAACAAGGATAAAAGTATTGTGCCCCCATTGCTAATGAGATGATAAAACAGCAGGGATCAAGTTTTTAATTACTACAGGCTATGCACAAGAGAGGTACCAGTGGTATTTTCTATTGCATGTCTAAGTTGTAACTTCAGGCTTATGACAGTCATGCTGTGTTGCTCTTCCTTTGATGATATCTCATCTTTGTCTCCTGAGAACATAAGAAAATTTTGGAGTTGGGTTCCTCGGGGCTCAAGCAATTATTGTTGCAACCTGGTGCAGGTTCTGTCATAAAATTACCACCACTTGTTGAAAAGCAAGTGTTCTTATGGACTTCATTGTATTTTAAATAGAATGATGATGCATATTGAAATCAGCAGAAAATGCAAACTAACAAAAATAAAAAAGATGTATTTAACTGCAATCATTTTAATATGTTTTCAACTCTTAGCCATAAGAACACAGTGAAATAAGGTAATTTACATTAATTACATTCATGAAATACATGATACAAAAATGAAAGCATAATTAAAATCTAATTACAAACACATTATTATTATGCTTCCTTTGACATTGTTATTGGGAGTTATTTTCAAATTTAGAAAATAGCTTTATCTTATATTGGTTAATTTATATTGCACAATTTTTGCACTTGGAAGGTTAGGTTTGCAAAAAAAAAAAAGGAAAGGGTAGGCATTTTCTAGCCAGGATCCTGTTGGCAACTGGAAAAAATGTGAACAAGACTTATGTAGTCACAAGATGTGATGAAACATTTCAAGGGATTAGATCATTACCATTTCCATGGATACCTTTCAGTTACCTAAAGTGTATAAAAATGGTAAAAAGACAGTAAAAAGATATAACTGAAAAACAAAAAAGGCCCACAAATTATTTTTATAGGTAAGTAAATGAACAGTAACTGAAACCTACTGTATAATTTGTTTTCTAATACTGTTGGAAAATAAATATATTTTCCTCATCAGGATAACGCTACTATTTTCTCCCCACTCATTTGGCAATTGTGGGGCTGTTGGAAAACACAATTTCTTCATCTGTAACACTGGCCATGTTTGGCCCTTTTTCATTGGATCTTTATTAGTTTTTCTTCCCCCACATTAAATTGGAGGCGGAATTAAAAAATAATTGCTGATCGGTACATTGTAGGTCTCTTCTGCCATAAAAGCTTCTTGCTACCTGTCAGCATTTTTTCCCCTGAACACTGAGCCACGCGTGTGCAGTTCAGTGCACAGGCTCAGCATGCCAAGATGAAGTAACACATGTGCGCATGTGGAGGAGTTATGTAATTGGGGCCCAGCCAATCAAGCTGCTGAAGACCCGAAACCCCACCAACAAGGAAGGAGTGCAGCGCTGAAGGGGATCGTTTTGGCAGGTAAGACTGCCATAATATGCTAATATGCTGTGCACACTAGCACATTATGGTAAAAAAAACCCTGGGGCACCCTTTGTATCTTTTTAACACAGCATTACTTCTGCTTTAACTACCTCCGGGCCGGCTGTAGTAAAAAAACGGCCGGCCCGGAGCTCTCTAGATCTGAGCAGGCGTCTTTAGACGTCCACTCAGACACGCCCTCTCGCGAGCGGGAAATGGCCGATATTTAAAAACAGGCAGCGATACCTGTTACCATACAAGCGATCCACTGGCTGTAGAGCCGGCGGATCGCGTGTATGGGGTGCCGATCGGTCGTTCCCCCCCTCTGCGCCCCCCCTGCCGTTGTCCCGCTGATCCCAGGCTCCGCTTTAAAAACATTTTTAAAGTCCCCACACATACATACACGCATGCAAACATGCGTCGGGGGCGCATACGTGCAAAAAAGACGTTTGCGCCCATTACGCCGCACATGTTACATATCGCTGCGAACGTCGGAGTGCAGATCGGTCGTTCCCCCCCTTTGCGCACCTCCCCTGCCTTTGTCCCGCTGATCCCGGGCTCCGCTGTGCCCGGTGCGAGCCCAGGATCAGCATGACGCCTGTGTCACAGGGGATCACAGGGAGATAGTTACACAAGCTGCCTCCGGTCCCCTCTCCTCTGCAAGAATGCGGAAGTGTTGGATATTACATCACTTCCGCATTCTTGTGTCACTCTCCAGCTTCAGAAGCTGGAAAGAAGCTGATGGAGCAGATCTGTGCTTCATCAGTGGAAAAAAACAAAAAAGGAAAAAAAAATGTAAGTCCCCCCCCCAAAAAAATTTTTAAGTTACACATAAAAAAGAATTAAAAAAAAAAACATTTTTAAAGTCCCCACACATACATACACGCATGCTTCGGGGGCGCATACGTGCAAAAAAGACGTTTGCGCCCATTACGCCGCACATGTTACATATCGCTGCGAACGTCGGAGTGAGAGCAATAATTCTAGGGCCATCAATCACTGATAACACTAAACTGATGAGCGGTAAAAGCTTTTAAAGCGTCGCCTATGGCCAATTTTAGGTATTGTAGTTTTCTGCGATTTCGCGGGTGCGCGCAATTTTAAAGCTTGACATGGTGCCTATTTACCCGGCGTGACCCCGACTTTTATATTGTACCAAAAAACTTTAGAACAGAGAGACCATACGGCACGTGTTTACATGTGTAAAACTACTGTGTATGTTCCAGCAGGTGGAGATTACACGGGGCTAAAGATTCTCCTCCCTGTCTCCACCTGAAAGCTACTAGGCCTGGCAAAGGAGGACACAGCTTCTACTTGCTCCCCTCCCTATTCACCTGCTAGAGCCAGAGAAAAATCTGGTACTTACAGGTATGGAAATGCAGATGACTTTCTTTGTTGCCAATGTAGTTTTCAGAGTACCAAATGATAGACCCAAGTGCTGTTAGGTCCTTAGTATTTGATTATGCTCTGATGACTCAGAACATACAGTGATCAGACAAGGTAGCAGGGGAGCACATGGTAGGTAAAGATGCACTCCCTGCTCGAACAAAGTGAACTGCAAAGCAAGCTGTGCTGTCTCTTTTTAGATAGATAGAGAGAGAGAGAGAGAGAGAGAGAGAGAGAGAGAGAGAGAGAGAGAGAGAGAGAGATAGAGAGAGAGAGAGAGAGATAGATAGATAGATAGATAGATAGATAGATAGATAGATAGATAGATAGATAGATAGATCTTTATATATAATACAGCAACATTTTTTAATTTATCAAATTAAAAAAACAACCAATATAAAATAGACCCAAAATCTTATAACAGTATGTTTAGAAATGTGCCGCACTGTACACAGCAAATCATTTTTTGTGAATCTGGTAGACCTACTAGGTCTATCAGATAGGCAGCCCAATGGCAACCTGAAGAAGTGCACGTACAGGCTGACACTGCTGCTAATTGTCAGTCAGTATCTTAGCGTAGTCAGCCTACAACATGAAGTGCTGTTACTGCCAGGATCTCCATATTAAAAAACATAAAAAACATATTAAAAACACATTTTCTTCAGAAAACTGTAGACAGTGAGGCAAACATACTAAAAAATAAATTTAGAGTTTACATACACTTTAATTTGTTAAATGGCACAGTGATTAGCACTTGCCTTGCAGCACTGAGGTCCCTCGTTTGAATGCATGTACGACCAGGACACAATTAGACTAGATGGTGCATGTTCCCCTGTGCTTGCGTAAGTTTCCTCCAGGTACTCTGGATCCTGCCCATACTCTAAAGCAGTGGTTCTCAACTCGTGGGTCGCGACCCAAAAGTGGGTCGCGACACCCTCTGCAGTGGGTCGCGGCGTCATGTCTGCATAGACCGGCCCATCTGCATTAGAGAGAACTAGCATATGTGTGCATAAGAGATAGGGAGGGATCTTAGATGGAGAAGGACAAAATGGGCTTTAATGTGATATGACATATGCATATATAAATTCTTTTTTTTCACAATTTTGGGAATAATAATGTGTATAGAATTTGTGTAGCTAACAGAAAAAAAATCATAATCAATTATTTTATTTGTCCTGATTTATAAGGTTTATCCTATGTCTGGGAATTTACTTTATTTTGGGAGTTATAGGTCACTAAACACAAGGAGTGACATACAATTTAAGCGTGGAACAATTTTAGAATGTGGTATGTTTGTCTCCTATCTTTAATAGCCTCTCGGCATTATATTTTCTTGTAATTTTTTTATTCAATGTATTTTTTTTAAACTTTTTTTAACTTTTCCTTTTCTTTACCTTTAAAAAAATGTAAAAACTTTTTTTATTTTTCAATGTTAATTATTTTTTAAACTAGGGGACACTAAAGGGTTATTTTTTTATTTACATGAACTTTGATACTTAGTGTCTCTGAGGAGAATACAGTATTCTCCTCAGAGATACTTTGTATCTTTTTTTAACACACAGCCGGCCAGCAGATTCACAAAAGAGTGAGCTGCTGCCGGTTCTGTGACTGTCACGGCTTTGCGATCACAGCGCTCAGCTCTCGTTGTGATCACGTGACTGTGATCACCTAATCTGCTTGGTCTGCCTTGGACTCCGAGGGACCCATCAACAGCAGTAACTCAATGAGTGCTGGTTCCTTCACAGACCAGCGCTCATTGTACTGCATGATGGGATTATCCCGTCACCGGTCGTTAACAAACTGAATGATTATGACGGGATAATCCTATCATCAGTCGGGAAGGGGTTTAATGGTGAAGTAGATAAACAATTCCTACCCAAGCTTTTTTGCAAGATTACTGCACATGATGATATAAAAATGCAGAAACCCATAGCAACCAATTACAGTTTAAAGTGACCCTAAACTCTTGAGTTAAACCTTAAAAATGCATTTAAGTACCTTAACAATTAACAACAATGTAGCATATTTGTATATCGCTTGGCTGTAGATCATCAAATCATCTCTGAATTTGTGCTGACACTGTCCTTCCTTCTGGAGGGTGGCTACTTTTGTTCCCCATGGTCCCTGTGTTTGTTGTAAAGTAGCCACCGCTCCAAGCTCACTTCCATGATGGACTACAATTTCAATACAAATTGGTAAACTAAACATGAGATTGTAGTCCATCACAGGATTTCTAAAAAACAGTCACTAACACCTAGGAAAGTAATAAGTGGTCACTATGAATAACTGCATATTGCCATTTGACTGACTGATTGACTGCATGTTGATACATAGTTGTACTCTGAATATTGCTTATTTTCTGATTAAATAAGTGTCTATTGTTCAGACATATACATACGCTTCCATAGATGTTAAAAGCTATCTAATCACTTCTAGACTAAAAAAGATTAATTGTTTTACCCAGCCACAAGAATTTTGTGATGAAACAGTATTACGCAACAAGCAGCATGAACTTATTCTGCATGAGATGAATCAACTCTCTCTATACATATGTCATCCCTGCAAACTGGAGATGTTTCTTTTTTTCTAATTCACGACCCAATTAAAAGAAGCAAATCTGATATAAGCCCTGCTTTGTGAAAACCGATGTGTACTGAACGCTTATCTTTTTAATTGTACAATTCTTTGTAGCGTTAAGATAGATAACTAATTCACAGCATAGGAATAATAAAGAAATAATAAAATATTTTGTGGATTTAATCCCCGCTACCAAAGTCATCCCCCTCCTTCATAAGTCCTTCTTTTACTCTATAGCCTTTGTTTGAGGCTCCCACCTCCCCTCTTCATTTGTGTTTCAAATGCATGTTTCATACACGTTGATTGGTTTTGGTATGGGATATCAGCGGCTTTGAGTCCAGCACTCAGCTTGAGGCCTGCAGATTATTCATCAACATCCCAGGCAGGGGGGACTATTCCAATTCTTACTACTGAGCAGAGAAGTATTCAGCAGGGTTCCCCCACAATTCCCTTTTCTTTCCTTTCACACAATGTAATTTTTCTTCTGAAAAGGTTACATGATTAGTTGTAACACTGGATCACTCTATATTATGAGCAAATTCCTTAGAATTGTTGCCTGCTGCAAAAAAGAAATAACAAATTTGCCAGCATACAGATAACCTGTATAAACAACAAGGAACTTGAAGGCACTGTAACACTTGCTAGGTAAAATGGTCACAAATACATTAACATAATATTATTGCAAGCTAGTTTTAAAGAAGAACTCCAGAGAACACTCTTTATTTACAATACAATTTCTTTAACAATATGCTGCTGCAGTTTCAAGTAAACAACAACATTGTTTTAGATACAGATAGCTGTAACTGTTAAGAAGTATGGCTTTATTTGTAAAAAAAAAAAAAAACAGAATACATTCTTACACGGGTACCCCTCCTCTGCCTGCCATTGCTGGCAGATGAGTCCAAATTTAAAAGCTTGTATTTCCTACCATAGTGCCCTATATATGAAGCCACATGCAATGACACCACAAATAGTTTACTATGGAGCACCCCAATACAAAGACACCCTAAAGTGCACCACTCCGGAAAGCATAACTAAGATGTCGATGATACAGCTCCCCAGCATTTGGGAAACGAATGACCATCATCTACGGAAGCCCTATATGTAAAGCCACAGGCATCGACACCCCAAGTTCATTACCATGAAGCACCCCAATACAAGGACACCCCCCATAGACCTTCTCTCCAAAAAGCATAACTAACAGCAGATAAAAAGTGACCTTAAACAGATGTTTAAGTGCTTCAGGACTGCCTAACGTAGATAAACGGTGGCATTCTGAAGCAGTGTTACCAAGGTCACGGTTGCTGCAGCTGTTTAAAAACAGCTGGAGATGGCTGTTTCATATACAAGCGACAGGATCGAGAGGTGAGCGAACGCCGGTATGTGTTCGCTTACCTCCCGATCTACTGAGCCGACCTGTGACAGTCTCATTGTCACAGGTCGGCTAGAACTATTAGGTGAGTGAAAAGCACTCACCTCATAGTTCTCCTTTAATGTTATTGCTATCACATAGGGGGATCCCCCTAAATAATAGCAAAAGCACACTGACAGGTAGTCTTTATGGAGACATTAGGAGTCTCTAAGACCCCTAATGTCACCTGGGGACCCCCAAAGAAGCTGATGAAGCAGAGATCTGTTTCATCAGCTTCTTCTCTCCGGCTATAGCAGCCAGATGACTGACAGGTGAATCTGGAAGTGATGTATTACACATCACTTCCGCATTCACAGTACGGAGGGAGCTCAGCAAGGAGGAAGATATGATACTGATCTCCCTCCCGTCTTCCTCCTGACACCCTCCCGAGCCGGTCCCGGGCCGCAGATGGGGCAGCGGATCCTGGGCTTGAAGGTGAGGGTGCAGGAGGGCCATGCAGGGAGTCACACACCAGCATGGTCATTAGGCTTTATTTAAGATCTGGCTTTATTTAAGAAAAACTGTTTTAAAAATGTTAATACAATACATGCTGTATTTTCACATATTTACAGCATGGTCATGAACAAATTTTTATTTCCTCTTCGGCTTTAACAGGAGTTCCTTTTTTATTAAAATATCTGTGTACATGGGTGCCTTCTGTAGGCGCTTGTTCTCTATCTATTTATCCTCTAAATATTCTTTGTCACTGGGTGAGGGGAATATCAGGAAAGCCAGTGCCTGCAGCAATCATGCAGGGCGCTGTTTCCACTATTTATAGAGCCTTCCAGGAGGCAAATTTCTACAAACAAATTGCCTCCGATGTAAATCTCCATGACTCTGAGGATACAAGCAGGCTCAGTAGCACTAAGTGGGCACCAGACTACAGATATCTACAGAAAATAGCATCTATGGCAAACACTAAAATTGTGCCCCCTTCCAACACTTGACATCCATATTTTAGATAACTTTACCATAATATTAACTCACAAATGCAAGTCAAACTCGTACCAGAGTCTCCTCTTACAACAGATCCCCCCTTTACATCAGAGTGTTCAGAGTCCCCCTTTATATCAAAGAGCCCAGAGTCCCCCTTTACATCAGAGTCATCTGGTATCTTGGCAGTATGTGAGCTCCTCCCCCAGCCTTCCCCCCTCACTCCCCCACAATCAGGAACAGCTCAGGCAGTCAGGAGCCACATACTGACTATGGAGGCAGTACAAACAGTCACTGCAGAATGGCAGGGTGTCAGTCGTACCCATCTCTTGCGGTGAGTGAGTGGGGGCAGCGTGCCAGGGCCTGCTTAGAGCAGACCCAGAATCTGCATTCCCCCAAGCATTGCAGGGAGGAAACATCTCATTAGTTGGCTGCTTGGACTGCCCAGCATCCTGGCAACCAACCAATTACATATTACCTCCTTGCCCTTCCCAGCATTTGACCCGCTGTCAATCTCCTGACTGCTGGTAGTTGGTTGCTAAGATGCCAGGCGGTGGAAGGTTAAATAATGACAGTGGCAGGCTGCTGTGTCTGCTGTCTCTATGGGTCAGCGACCCTCAGAGTGGCACCCCTTCAAGTGGCACCCAGGGAATGTGCCATAGCTACCAAGCCATTGATATGTCACTGTGGTCCCAACAAGGAGGCATAAGATTCTGAGCACTAATGATTCTGTATGTCTTGTGGATGCTACCACATTTAGTTTAGGGCGGAACTCCAAGAAGATATAAAAGAAACACAATAATGCAGCATTGTGTTCAATAATATATTATAAATGTATTTGTTTGAATGTAAGCAGTCAAAGCTGAAAGTACCTGAATTTGACTTGGTGTCGGTCTCGTGCAGCACTGTTCAGACTAGGGATAATAAAAGCAAAGTGACAAAAAAGGTGAGCTTCTCAGTCTACTGTCCAGTCTACTGAGGGAGGGACAAGTTCTGTATGTTTTACCCAACTGGAGCAGAGAAAAATCAGATCTTCTTTTTTGCCAGATAGGACTGTTCTGTGTGGCAGAACTGTGTAACGCTCAGGACCTAGATGGACAGAAAAACACATATTTTAGCAGAAAAAAACAGTTAATTGATATGTATTTCATCTGTGTATTTAGCTGTTTGCCTGTAGTTTAGCTTTCTACAATGTTAATTGTAGGATATAATTCTTAAGCAAGGAATAACTGTATATCTGACCAGATTAGTATTAAGCCAGAAAATAGGTCCAAACCCTGTTGAAAAAATGTTTTAATTTCTACAAACAACTGGTACATGAGCAAAAGAACCCACAATGTTTTCAACTGGATGTATGATATGGATGTGAGGAATGAGGAGCTCCACATCCAATCTTACTAAGAACACCTTGGCAAAAATTGCTGCTAGTTGAGCCTTAAAAATCAAACCAGTGGACCTCCTCCATCCTGAAATGGCAGCTCTTTTTTTTTAGTCACAATCTATATGTGCATCCGATCATCGGTGCTCTACACTTACAAGAACATGAAATGGAAATATGTAAAAAAAACAGCAGCGAGCCAGAAGACATTTTTTTTTCAAGCCTAATTTAAATATATACACCTCATTTTGTTGTCACTGTCAACCAAAGATATTCTACATTCTCCTCCTGCAACATTAAAGCCCAGCTCTTGGCAAAACATATACCCCCTCCCATCCCTCTCTGCCAGCCCCCTCTAACAGATTACTGGCGTGGCAAAAAAAATAAAAATCTATATTTTCTTTTTACTTACATAAAGCTGTGGTCATTTGATGTTTGATGTGTTTTCTCCTCTTTGGGCATCCACTTTACTGCTTGCAAGGCTTGGACATTTCCTGTTGGCAGCAGCAGGGTTCTTTCCAGAAGGAAAGTGACATCAGTGCAAAGGGACTGTTGGGTTGGGGATCATCTGACATTATCACATCTGCAGTGCTGGATTAGTGGTCCCTGCACCTGTAAACTGCAGCAATAAGAGACACAGATAGCCGACTTAGGTCAGTATATCTTGCTTCACAAGGTAAGAAAAAAATACAGGATGGGTGGAGGGGATAAAGAGGAAGGGGTGGGAGGGGGTTTATGTTTTGGCCGGGGACGGGTTTTAAGCATTCCACTAAGTGAGGGCGAATATAAGAATTGAAATGGATTCCCATCTTTCAATTCTGCAAGTCATATCATCTTTCAAATTCCATCTAATGGCCCCCATTGCAGCTCTAATCCTAAAAAAGTGACACTTAATGTCCCAATCTAGACACTTGACTAAAGCAGTAAATTGGAAGAGTGACAAGGAGAAATCATTATTATGAACTAAGCTCTGCGAAAAAACCTCTCGTCCTCAAAGCCAGGATGCACAACTGAAGCAGAGCGGGACTTTTCTTAAATGATTTTTATGTTACATGCGTTTTTGGCAAGCAGATTTATGAGTATGCTATTTTAATAAAGTTTTTATTGAAGATAACACTCAATAACAGTCTGCTTTCTATTTGTTCTATAGTGTTAAGCAAGGAGGTGAAGTTCTTGAAGAAGTCCGGAAGTGACGGAAAGTCTTGGGTGGAGTCATCATGTATGTCACATTAGTGATGTCATTAAAAAAGAGTGGAAGGAGAGGAGGAGGACATTGAGTGTAATAGTCGGTGCTGTTTTTGGCACCTAAGATTGTAAATGTGATTTTATCTTATCAATATTTACATAATTAAAAAAATGTAATTTACACTATAGAGAATCTTCCTTTTCTCTTTCTATTTTGGTACATTAAAATCTGTTTTATGTTTTTTGATACATTTTAAATTTATCTGAACAAGGGTGTCACTAGGGGGCAAAGAAAACACATGGAGAGTTTCTAACAATTAAGTCTTGTTGATGCTGCCCAGTGGCGTAACCAGAGTTTTGGGCGCCCGGGGCAGACATTTTTTTTTCCGCCCCCCCCCCC
>NW_017306336.1:1946787-1970298 GCF_000935625.1 Nanorana parkeri
TTTAGATACACATCTTCTGCAGGAAATGTGAAAGCCGCACAGCCACGTCAAGGCACCTCCATATAGTGCGGTCCTAACTCTGAACTATGAGAGTCTTCATCTTGGAGCACATGGGGCAAAAGATTAAATTGGGTGCAGGTTTGTCAGGAGGAAGCCCAACCTCCCTTAAAGGCACAGGTACGCACAAGGGACCCCGCACATCACAAAGGCAGCTGAGACCCCCCATGCGTCACTGCGCCAAATGAGTCAAGCAAAACAAATGGTCAAACGCACTCATCAATTCGTACCTGTGCCTTGTGCGTACTTGTGCCTTTAAGGGAGGTTGGGCTTCCTCCTGTAAAACATGCACCCAGTTTAATCTTTTGCCCCATGTGCCCCAAGATGGAGACTCTCATAGTTTAGAGTTAGGACCGCACTTTATGGAGGTGCCTTGACATGGCTGTGCGGCATTCACATTTTCTGCAGAAGACGTGTATCTAAACCTCTGCTTTTAACCTTAGTGGTTACACAGGTTTTTTTGCATGCTAGCTGCTGAATGTGCCTTGAAACCTTCCGTGTGCACCTTACTGTAAAGCTGGTAACGAATTGATGAGTGCATTTGCCATTTGTTTTGCTTGACTGATTTGGTGCAGTGACGCATGGGGGATTCCACTGCATGTTTCCACTGAACTGTATGTTCCAGGCGTCGGGGGATTCCACACCGGTGTCACCCCTCTGCGCCCTGTCGCCCCGAGGCCGGGCCTCGGTGGCCTTGTAGGGAATCCAGGCCTGCATTGGGGCACATAAACATGGAGGGTAGGGACAGCCTTCTGAGAAAAATAATAAAATAATGAATTAATAAAAATATATTTTTTTAAAACTCTGGACATTGGGGTGGTTATAGTAGAGATTTTTTTTCAGCTCTTGTTGGTGAATATTGGACCACATAGCTGGAAAGTAAGCTGAATTGGAGCATTTTTTCAAATCAGCTATTTTGTCCTAGATTGTTCACTTCTCCTGCCTTCTCCAAACTCTACACCCTTTTGTCAATAACCCTTAAAACTTTTAAAATTGAGGATCAGCATCTATTGTAAGTGATTCAATCAGCATTTCAAAGAATTTTGACCTTAGTATCAAATTTTGTTGATGGGGGTGGTGGAATATGGATATGAACCAGTTGACATCCGGGGTGTTAAACCCCCTTCCCATCCAGGCCATTTTTCAGTATTCAGACCGTAGGTAGATCAGCAAGGAACTGATCTCCCGTCCTCTTCCTCCTGACGCCCTCCGAGCCGGTCCCGGGCCGCAGATGGGGCAGCGAATCCCGGGATTGAAGGTGAGGGGTCGGGGAACGGTGGCCGCCACGCGCGGGGGGTCCGAAAAAACGAGCACATATAGACGATCGGCTATGGAGCCACCGATCGTCTATATGTGAAACACCCGGTAACGGGTGTTTACATTGGTCGGGTCTTTTCCGCCCGTGCGTGCCCGCCAGGGGGCGCGCGCGAGCAGAAAAAAAATGCCGTCTGGTGACGGCAACCCGCCAACGCTGCAGTGCCGTCCGTCTGTTTTTTTACAACGGGCGGACGGCAAGTGGTTAAAAGAGGGTCCAGGTGGATAGAGAAAGATAGGTTGATAGATAGACAGACAGATAGATAGATAGATAGATAGATAGATAGATAGATAGATAGATAGATAGATAGATAGATAGATAGATAGATAGTTGAGATGAAGAACAAAAGGAGAGCTGTGCATCACCATAATCTTCCAGTTCTGGTTCTGCTTGTGGCTGATATTGCATCAAGCCATACATATAGTGCTTACAAATTCCATGGACTGTAGTTGTAGCCAGTTTCAAGGGTTCTGGTGAGATCAGTGGAAAAGAAGAAATAGGTTACATCAGAAATGCTGTATTTTTTCTGACATGAATTTAAAAAATAAGGAATTTGGGTATATTACTTCTGTCTGTCAAAACATGCCTAGTAGCACTTGATGAAAACATGTGATGCGGCTAAAACTACCTGATATTTGAATCAGTCATTTGTCATCTTCATCCTTAGTTTCAGTAGTAGCCACTGAGCCCCCAGTCTCAAGCCTCAGTGCAAGCACATGGTTAGTCCTCAGGCTTTAGGCATAGCCATATCAGACAGTCAGTAACAGCCTCCCCCTAGGCAAGGCCTGGGGGAGGAAGAGAGAGCTTGCATGGACCACCCCAACTATTTATCTTTTTGCCCAGCATTCACCACTGGCCTTCAACCTTCTAGTGATTGGCTAGGGAGGAATACATACTCATAACAGCCTCTCACTGGTTATAAATCAGCATCAGGGTGCTACACTTACATAGAGAACGTTATTGTTAAAATAACATCAATCTGATTACAGCTTTACTTCAACTAGCTAACATAGGCCGTTCATGCATTATATATTCTTTCCGCAGCTTCTACAAGTTCTTCATTTATTGCTCCAGTTCCTCCCATTACTTCCTCATAAATATAATATTGGCTGCAATGAACCCTGCATACTGCAATAACTTTTGGTAGAAAAGTTAAAAGCACCATTACCGTATTTCCGCTTAAAATATATCAAAAAGCTAAAACTTGTTTTTATAGATTAGGGCAGTGGTTCTCAACCTGTGTAACCTCAGGACCCAGATTTGTCCTTGGGTATTAAGTCGCGACCCAAGTCGCACCACACTGGAATGCACAGCATTGCGGTACCTCACGTTCAGGTGCAAGCAATCGAACTGTGGACGGGAGGTGCGCTTGGGGTGCCATTCAAAAGAATGACTATGCAACACACCTCCCGCATCAGAATGCGCAGCAGGTGCGATTGCGTCACAATTAATGCCCTGTACTAGTGTGAATGGGCCCTCAAAAACACTGACAGACACACACAACCACAGGCACAATCTCAACACACTCACAGACATTCTCAAACTCTCCCTACCTTACGTGAACTGGAGTGGATCCTCAGCCTGGGGTCCAATGTGGGCTGCTGTGCTGTGACAGAGCTACATCCATTTGTGCATTGCTTTTACACCTTCCTGTAGAGGTGCCGGAAGCCACAATGTGACATCATTCTGGTCCATGCACATCTACAGGACACGCGAGGGAGCTGTAAGCAATGCACATATGGATGAAGCTCCTTTGCGGCCATACTCCAAGCCCACCCCACCTTAAGCTGACACTCAGCACTGGGAAGCATCTTTGAATGGCTGCTCAGAGCAGGAACTGACAGTGCTGCGCTAGGGGAGGCTGAGGAGCCTCTCACCTAGCACAGTAGAAGGCCTACGGCGACCCACTTTTGGGTCGCGACCCACCAGTTGAGAACCACAGGATTAGTGTATTGTTAAAACCCCTGTCAGTGTTTTTTGGGATGGTTCAAACCCCTGTCATTTCTTTTTTTTCCATCTGTGTCCCATGTAAGAGATTTTCCTTGAGAGGGAGATACTTGCTGGCTCATAGATATGTCAGGAAATGAGAGAAAATCTCTCCAAAGTTAGGGCAAATCTTGGTAAAGATGCCCCCACTGAAAGATTTTCCCTCTATGCCAGTTCTTCTGGCAACTAAAAATATTACAGATTTATGAATAGAAAGTCTGCGCTCATGATATAGCAGTTTCCCAAAGTGATCTAGAGCTGCTATTAACAAAATCAAAAGTTCAATGCACAACACACAGCGCTAAATTTCAAAATTTGTGACAAATGTTTAAGTGCGAACCGTTAGTGTATGGACTCAATAGAATAGCATATATGTTGCGATGAAATTTAATAGTATAACATCCAAATGTTTATGAATGCAAATTAAATGCACAACACACAGCACTAAATAACAAAGTTAGTGACAAACCGTTCATTAATGGTTTGCACTTACCATTTGTCACTAATTTTGTTTTGGTATGAAGTTTTGGTATTCATTGGTTACTCAAAAATAACTCTTTTTATACCAAAATTATTTTCACACCTTTTTTAAGGCATTTTAGGGCATAATTTGATACACTGTAATTTGTTTCTAAGAATACCTTGATTATATTTTTATAATAAACAAAAAAAACAGCTTCATGCCCAGTTTGCCATGGAACAGCTGGAGTTGATGCCTTCTGGAGTGGAATCACTTCCATATTCTGAGAATTTGGGTAAGCCTCTTTCCACAGTGCAGTATATAAAGCTCTCCAACCTAATGTTCACATCGGTTTAGATGGTCTTTGCTCCTGGTGGCTCTCGGATGCTCCAAGCCTTGACATGGAGGATTGGGAGGATATGTGGGGTTCTCCACTTATATACTTGGTCTCTGCCAGAGATAGGTTAATACAATTTAACATCCTCCATAAGGATTATTTATCACCCAGTAAAATACAAAGAATTTACCCTCATGCCTTATCACAATGCTGGAAGTGCTCTGGGGATAGTGCCAACTCTATTCATATGGTATGGACATGCCCGGTTATCCAAGCCTTCTGGCTTGAGGTACAAGCCTTTATTGTATCTGTCACTACTACTGTGATCCCTGTAACAATTGAGGTCTGTCTTTTGGGTCTGATTGAACTAATAGCACCAACTAGTGTTGCAAGAACTTTCTTTAATCTTCTCTTGTATTATGCAAGGAAAGCCATTGTTCTAAAGTGGAAGGCTCCTGTGGCCCCTCTTTTGAGTTTTGGAAGTCACTAGTCAACATGGCCTTACCATACTATAAGGCTACATATGAATCCATGTTATGTATCTCTAATTTTAATAAAGTCTGGGATCTATGGTTGTCTTTACCGCTGTTCAGTTGTCCAATTGTTGAGTTCTTGTAAACAAGCTTATCTAGGTTTTTCTATATGAGATCTACATGTTTATTGGTATTCTACATTTGATGTTCGGTACCTTATGTGTATCCTAACTTTTTTCCTTTCTATTTTTCACAACTATTTCACTGTATAATTGGGTTCCGGCTTATTGACCTGATGGAAGTTGAAGTGGACATTTTCTATTTTTATCGCTACTCCTTTATATCTACTGTATTTATAATACTGTACATTTGTTTTTTGCTATTAGTGCCCTATTTCGGGACGTGATAAGTTATTTTTATTGTTTCGTGTCTTGTTAATTTTGGCTAGGGGTATACCCCATATAGCTATGTTTTGTATTGCAGTATAAAACTTGTTTTAATAAAGACAAAAATGCATCAAAAACATCAAAACATCAATTTTTTAGTCCGCTTTAAACTTATTTTGAATAATTAATACTAGTCCAAATATTTTCTCTAAATTATTTTCTTCTATTTATCCCGAGTACTAAGAACCCACATAAACACGTGCATATATTTTAGATTTCTAGATATTAGGCATTTCCAGTACAATGGCTGACATTTAAAAACCAGCTTGAGACAATGTTTGTGTATAGTAGGGCTGTTGTGAATGGGTAAAACATTAGACTGTTAAATAATTAATAAGTATTTCTAAATTAAATATTGTGTATGTTTGCAAAACGGTGGAAAACTAAGTAACATATTGTAAATATACTATGCAAAAAAAATAATTACAGCCCATCATTTCAGAGGTAAAGTTAAAATAATACTGGCACTAAAATTATTATTTTAACTCTTGCCTGTGCAAGAATTTCTAAGATAGTAGTTGTTTATGTACGCATGCATACTATGTGTATGTATGCGTGTCTGTGGGGAGGGGGGGGGGGGTAGAGGGGTTTACATTTTTAAAATGATTTTATTATAATTTAATAAATGTTACCTGTTTTCTTTTTTTTTTTTTTTTCACCATTTGACAGATAAGCCCCCTATGTAATAGAACTGAGGAATTGAAAGGTTCTGTTTATACATGGACCCCCAAAGTGATCTCCGGGTTGTGGATCAGTATACAAAACAGACCTTTATTAATACCCTCCCGACATGCGGAACTGCCCTGAAGAATGCTAATTTACAGTAGGAGTAGGAACGCGTTAAACAGTCCATTCAAATTATATCCAATCAAGTAGTCTCCCACACTACATAGTTGTTAGTAAACCTAAAGTTGATTATGCACTCCGACTGCAAGTATGTGACCCTCTTAATAAACTGAGGCTCTGCATCCATCTTTATTATTCCTTTACCTGCCTTATTAACCATTTTCAACCAGCTTTCAATCACAAAAATGATTAAATGGCTAAACATATAAACATACACATAAAAATATAAAAATTGTTTTGTTTTTTTGTGTGTGTATGTGGGAGGGAGCGGAAGGAGGGAGCGGAAATACATAGGGCTTCGAGAGAGTTGAAATAAGAATGAGAGGTGAATTAAAGTGTTATGGCGAGTATTAAGTTTGGATCCCTAAATGTTAGGACCTTAATGTCCCACAGAAACGATCCCAAGTTTTCTATGATATGCACAAACAGCGGGTAGGGGTGCTTTATCTTCAAGAGACACACTTTAAAAGCTCCTGTGTTCCCATAATGACTACACTATACTATACCAAGTCCTATATGAGCAACTTTTCTGAAAGTAAATCTAGGGGGTTGCTATAGGTTTCCATTTGTACATTTACATATTAACCACCTCCAGTCCATGGCTGTTCCTGAACGGCCGGACGGGAGACTTATACGAGCGGGAGGGCATCTTAAGACGTTCTGCCCCTCCCCCTCTCGTGTGTGGCGCTCAGCGCGCACACGAGTGGGGCAACTGTTGGAAATGTAAGCAGCCAGCGATGGCGGTTCACATTCAAGCAATCAGGTGCCAGTCCCGAGATCCGCTGTGCCCGGTGCGGCTGGGACCATCATGGCGACTGCCTTTGACCTCCTCTCCTGTCCCCGAATGTGTGAGAACGATGATTGCGCCCATTATGTTACACATGTTACATATCGCCGCGAACGTCAGAGTGAGAGCAAAAAATATTAGTGAAATGGATCTGAACCACAACTGGGTTCACACAAGATGTCTGCTGCTGTTTCTAATTATTTTGTGTACCGTGCACCGGAGAAATCACGAACTCAGAATTAACGGTCTGTGAAGATTCTGCTTTATTCAGGGCGGTCTCTCTCCTTTATACACAGATAACAGGAGAGTGCAAGGGGTTAATTCACGTGATAATGCAGCCACATCATTTGTTAACACATCAGATTGCAACTGTAACTGTTGTGGAAAATAACAACCAAGTCTGGGGGCTGAACCAAACAATATTGGTATGGTATGAGGATGGTATGGTATATGGTAGGCTAAGGTGGTCCCCAGGGCAGCCCATATTTCTTTGGAACCCCATATCTACACACTACCTCAGACAGGAGTTTCTTACTCATATCGGCCACTTTTTGGCATCTGGATATGGTCTATTTGTATTCTTTGAAATGGGTACAGAGGTTTGGTCAGGTGTTTTTGTGGTGCTCTCCCCATCCTCCCTGGGTTGCATTTGGCGCATATATCATTTAGCTCGGCTCAGCCTCGGCCCAGAGCCGCAAAACACACAAACAAATAACACACACAGCCAGCAGAAATCTCTTATGCAGGTTCTTAGCAAAACAGCCCTGGGCAAGGAAAAGTTTACCTGCCTTTTGCCGTCCTCGAACAGCCAATTGGACGTGACAGTGGATCAGACAGAAACAAGTGTTACAGTGGTAAGATATTGAAATATGCCTACCGTACAGCCCTATTGGTCTGTCTGGCCCTCAGCCAACTGCCCGCATGTCACGGCTGCTCTTGGATCGGAACCCAGGGCCCCACGATTTTGGGCGCCAGCTGAAATGGATCTGAACCACAACTGGGTTCACACAAGATGTCTGCTGCTGTTTCTAATTATTTTGTGTACGGTGCACCGGAGAAATCACAAACTCAGAATTAACGGTCTATGAAGATTCTGCTTTATTCAGGGCGGTCTCTCTCCTTTATACACAGATAACAGGAGAGTGCTCGTCACACATATGCCCACCTCTGTTATTATACTATTGGGCAAACTAGAGGAACTGTTAGTTAAAGTCTCGTGTCTCTCGCTAATTGGTTAGTCAAAGATATCTTCTGCTTGTAGCGTCCTCCCTCGGCATTCCTCCGATGTGTCCTTGGCGCGCTCCCGAATACAGGATATCTCTTGGTTACGCATAGCAACGCTAAAAGCTGAGTAAGGAAAGTCACAAAGCTAGGAAGCAAATGAAACTAATTGAAAACATAGAAAAGGACATTTTCTTGATATGATCCATATTCCTTCACATTAGGGCCACTAATCACTGATAACACTAAACTGATGGGCGGTAAAATCGTTTAAAGCGACGCCTATGGCTGTGTGGTCGCTTTCTGCGATTTCGCAGGCGCACAAAATTTTACGGCTTGACATGTTTGGTGTCTATTTACCCGACATGACCCCGCATTTTATATTTTACCAAAAATTGGGGTGACAATAAATGTTTCATAACATTTCATAGGGAAACACGTTTTTTTTTTCTCAAAATTTAGGGTACTTTTTTTGTTATATAGTAAAAAATAAATACCCCAGTGGTGATTAAATACCACCAAAAGAAAGCTCTGTCTGTCCCCAAACAATGGTATAGAATTTGTTTCAGTACAGCGTTGCATGACTGAATAAACATCAGTCATATCGCTGAATACTGAAAAATGGCCTGGCCAGGAAGGGGGTTTACCACCCTGGTCTTCAAGTGGTTAAGGAAAAGTCAGATGAGGAGGGACGATATCTTTTTGTGAAGTGTAAAATATTTGAGAAACATTACACATGACAAAATGTATATACCTACTTAATAATAGTCAGATGGGGGCATTCTTAAAGATACTAAGTCGCTTGAGTGACTTCATGGAGGGGATGTGGTAATGGGAGGAGATTTCAATGTAACTATGGACCCTAATTTGGATACAACGAAAGGAACAGTCCATATTCCCCATGCCCAGTTGAATCAAATAAAACATCGCCTCCACAGGAAACAGCTAGTGGATATCTGGTGTGTGATAAACCCTGAGTTTAGGGATTACACATGTCATTCGTCAACAGTCGAATAGTTTATTTTTTTGTTTCACAGTGTCCAAAGCCATTAAACATTGTAATATATTGTAATAGATCATGAACATGATAGTACAATATTACCAATAAAATGGGAGGCTTTAAAGTGTGATATACGTGGGGTTTTGGTATCACACGGTGCTTGCTTAAAAAGGGAGAAAGATCAATCTATTAGGCTCTTACTAGAGGAGATCTATCATCTGGAATCACAACACAAGGATAAAAATGATATACCTTTCAGAAATTACAGAAAAAGAAAATAGAATTACACCAACAATGAGATTTGGTGTACCAACGTCATAAAGATTGCTTTCAGAGAGTGATGTATGAATTTAGGAATTCAAAGAGCAGTAGGATTGGCGAGATCAATTAGAGATAAACTAATATATATCCCCAAAATTCAAAGTCCACAGCAGGGTATGGTCTATTCTTCAGAAAAGATAGCAGAAGCTTTTCACAAGTATTATGGAGATTTATATAACATAAGAGGGGAGAAAGGCCCAAGAGTAGAGAGTGAGGAACAAGTGACGAGGTTAAAATATATGGACCAGACAGCATTACCAAGGTTAGATAGATAAGCAATGGAACTATTGGATACTCCCCTTTCGCGGGAGGAGATACTAAGGGCAACCCTTGCAATGCCGTTGGGGAAGAGTCCGGGTCCGGATGGAATTACGAGTGCATTCTATCGACAGTTTGTAGAGGAACTGATCCTTATCATGCATAAAACATTCAATAAATGAGGATTGCAGCTTTACACAGCAAAGCCAGGAAACATATAAACATTAATTTACAAAGAGCAAAAAGATACAACACAATGTGCGAGCTATAGGCCAATATGTCTGATAAATGTGGACATGAAAATATATGCTAAAGTCCTAGCATTACGCCTTCAGCCATATATAGATAAGGTGATACATTTCGATCAGGCAGGTTTTGTACCGTGCAGGGAGGCCAGGGATAACACTATCAGAACACTGACCCTTATTCAATTTGGTCGTAGACATGGGCTCCCTCTGAGTCTACTATCAATGGATGCGGAGAAGGCCTTTGATCGGCTGGATTGGAATTTTATGAAGGTGTCACTGAAACAGACTGGAATACCGAAATCCCTAAATCAAAAGATTATGGCCCTGTACTCTTCCCCACCGGCACGCGTGCGGATGAACAGAATACAATCAGATTCCATAACAATTACTAACGGGACTCGACAGGGGTGTCCATTGTCCCCATTATTATACATTATAGCAATGAAACATCTAGCTACGGCAATACGTCAGAATACAGACATCAGAGGGGTTGAATTTGGGGACAGGATAGATAAGTTAAGTAACTTTGTTGATGATGTACTGCTATATGTTACAAACCCAAGAATAGCATTTCCAATAATATTAGATGAGATAGAGAGATGTGGGAGATTAAGTAATTATAAAATGAACAAGTTGCTCGCGATCTTCTAGTCGTTCACCAAGCTAACGCTGGTAGATCGTGAGATGGCTCCCTGCCCGAGCTCCCTCCTGTGGTGCTAGTGCGGCCGAATGTCGGAGGCTGCAGACGTTAGGGGCGTCCCTCCTCTCACCACCTGCAGCGTCCGACACATTTGGCCCACCCCTCCCCGTCTGCAAAGTCGGATATATTCCGCCCGCCCCTCTACGCCTGTGGTATTGGACAGATTTGGCAGCACTAGCACGCGTGAGGAGATGGAAGAGCCGGGAAGCAGGTAGTAACTATTAGTGCACACACAGGCGATGAGAGGCGTAAAAATGACTCACAGATGGCTGAAAGGTCTGAGAAGCAGTACACAAATGAGTGAGAGGATCTGCACACAGAAGAGAGCAGTAAGAGGCTGCAGGAGCTGACAAGGAGAGATCAAGAATGAGTGGCCAGGGTAGAAAAGTCTGAGAAGTTGTGCACAGAGGAGATAGATGAGAGGATTCTAAAGAGCTGTATACAGAGGAGGCAGGTGAGATGGTCTGAGTTGCACATAGAAGTAAGGCGTGAGATGGTCTGAGGAGCTGCACACAGAGGAAAGGAGTGATGTGGTTTGGGGATCTGTACATAGAAAGAGGTCAGAGGCTGCAGGAGTTCTATTGTGCTGTGGACATTTTGAGTTTATTGTTAAAACTGAACATCTGTATTCAAATACAGTAAACTCTCTGTTATCCAGAATTCAATCAACCAGAACGCTCATCTAACCAGAAAAAAAATCCCCTGTGTACTCATAGTTCTGCTGATATGCGGCATGTATTATCCTGGAAACGATCTTGTGCCTATATGTCTCAATGTGTTTTAAGTGTGTCTATTTGTCTTAATTTGCTTTTGATTACTGCATTTCAATATAAAATGAAGTCAATACAGAGTTTATGGTATGGTATAGTGTGGGGTATGGCATTAGTTAGACCTTTTTTGAATAGTAACTCTCAAGCAACCAGAAACTACATTTATCCGGAATCTACCAATCCCCGTGGATGCCAGATAACGGACAGATTACTGTATTAGGTTTATTCAATAAGAAGATACATGCAGTAGTTCATTGGCAGATCCCATTGATCTCATCACTTGAAAGGTAGAGCTTAACACGAAAAATTGTGGGCACCCTTCATCTACACAATGCCCTATAATTGTTTCAGTGACACTACTTCAATCTAACCACTAGATGTCATCCAATTACAAAATCCCCATAATGACCTTAGTAATAAGCTATTCTAATGCTTCTCACAGCAGCATGCCTTCATTGTTATATCCCAGGGTCGCAGTGGTCGCATGTGCGACCAGGCACTGGCATTCTGCTACTTGGGGGGGCCTGAAAAGGAAGAAGAGGATCCAACCCAGTAACCGCCGAGGCCCAGACATTGCCTCCTGGGACAACAGCTTCCAGCAGGCCAATGCTCTGCAGCAGGGAGAGGGCCCTTCATGGTTTCTTGCATTGGTGTCCTGAGGTTTCTAGTTACGCCTCTAATTCAAGTATCTTAACTATTAACAAAAATGTATCTTATTTGTGTATCACTCGGCTGTAGATCCTCAAATCATCTCTGAATTGGTGCTGAAACTGTCCTTCCTTCTGGTGGGTGGCTACTTTGGTTCCCCATGGTCCCTGCGTGTGTTGCAAAGTAGTCACAGCTCCAAGCTCACTGCTGTGATGGACTACAATCTCATGTTTAGTTAGTTAATTTGTATTGTGATTGTAGTCAATCATGGGAGCGAGCTTGGAGTGGTGGCTACTTTACAACACACACAGTGACCATGGGGAACATATGTAGCCACCCTCCAGAAGGAAGGACGGTGTCAGCACCAACCCAGAGATGATTTGAGGATCTACAGATGAGTGATACACAAATAAGATACATTTCTGTTAATAGCTAAGGTACTTGAATGCAATTTAGCATTTATCTCCTGAGTTTAGTGCCACTTTAATATATTTCCTCACTCTGTTGCAATTGCTTGGCAGTCCTCCCTACATATTGATACCCACACGGGCACTCCAAAACAAAAGTAACATGAGTTTTTCAGTACGTTATTTTTTTGTTTAATTTTACATACCAGTGGTATTAGAAATGAAGCAAGTTTTATCCGTTCTGTTATTTTCCCTCAGTGTCCTACATGCCAGACATCTCTTGCATGGATAAAATGTCCTTAAAGAAAGTTACTCCTTTTTTCAGTGAATCTAATACATTGTGCACAAATCTAGCGTAGGGGCTCTCCTATATATAATATATTTTTTTGTTACCAAACATCCTAAAATTCTATCCCGTTGCAGGATAGACCAGTGTGTCTTTATAAATGCCTCAAGTTCCCTATATTGGACATTAGAGTCAGCAATAAAGAAAGCTCCAGGTTATGCTCCTTACTCTTAATATCCATGTTATCCCAATAATCTTTCTATATCACTGGCCCCCACTTCTCTTCTAGTTTTCTCCACCCTTCCCTTAAAGGAGAATTATGATGAAACTGTTACAGGTAGATCGGAAGTGAGCGAACACATAGCGGCGCTCGCTCACTTCTCGATCCTGTCACTTCAGAGAGCCGTGACAGGGGCGTGACTGGATTCTCCCCTCTGCTGTCCGATCCTTCAGCGCTGACTGGCGGAACGGACGGGGGAGGGGGCGGGTACAGCTGGCTCTGCCTCTAGATAGGCAGAGCCAGCTGTCACTCATGCAGCTGGGCGGATCCAGACATAATTCAGCTGCGGCGTCTCAGTATACCGCGAGCTGCAGCTCGTGGCATACTGAGCTTTGGGTAATGGGAGGACGCTAGTTTGTGTCCTCCCATTACCCTTCGAAGAACTATGGGGAAAAGCCCTAACCCCATATTTCTCCTTTAACCCTTTCCTACAAACTTCTCAGCCAAAAATTGTGTCTGGTCCAAAAAATCTCCCAGTAATGTGCAATTCCATCTAATCCTTTGACCTTTAGAGATATTTGCAATCCATTTTGGATGGTTTAAACTTAAAACCAAGATATATACATTCTATCCATGTTTGTGCAGATTTGCTCCTCCTTCTTAAAGATAGTAAGTTCTAAAAACTGTATCTGCTCATTATCCACATGGAAGTTTAGGTAGGATATACGTTAGGGAGGAGCTTGGATTTTGTTTTGTTTATTAAATCGTATTACTATTGTAAAAAGAAAACCAAAAAGATAGTAAGCTCTAAAATCTGTATCTGTCATTATCCACATGCAAGTTTGGGAAGGATATTCGTTAGGGAGGAGCTTGGATTTTGTTTTTGTTTATTAAATCGTATTACTATTGTAAAAGGAATACAAACCGGAAGTGATACAAACCGGAAGTGATACAAACCGGAAGTGATACAAACAGGAAATGATGTCTCCAACAGGAAGTGATGTCTCAAACAGGAAGTGATTTCTCAAACAGGAAGTGATAACAGATGAGCAGAACATGACTCATCCTTGCCACATGTATGCACAGCCACCATCTTTCCAGACCCACAAACACAATCTCCCATTAACACTCGAGCAAACTTTATCCAGCACTGCTCAGTGAGCAATGCCCAATAACGTTACTATGATTCCTATGAATGGAAGCTTATCTGCAGGGACAATGCCATACTATCTCCAGCTCGCTGATCAGACGCATCAGAAATACGAACGCACGTTCCTTTCAAAAAGGCAGATATGTATCTTAAATAATCCTCAGAGCAAGTGCATCCACGCCAAGCCAATAAATCCACGTTTTGCACAGGGGCCCTAGCTGGTGTCCACACACTCGCTAAGAAAACACTGCTCCGCCACGCATAAGATATCTACTCCAATGGTTTAATCCGGGTCACGCTCCGATCGAGCATGACACAGTAAGCCGGACACTGAGAGACATGATGACAATATTACAATATACTAAAAACACATCCTAGTAAAATTTCCTCAACAAGTCCCAGCAATGCATTATATTTTTAAGTATGGATACACCAGTGTTAATACTGGGCATGCGGTGCCTTGGGGGGGGGGCCTTCATGGTTTCTTGCACTGGGGCCCTGAAGGTTCTAGTTATGCCTCTGATTGGTGGCCTCACTAACCCGTAGTGAGGCCCCAGAGGAAGGAGGGGAAAGCCAGAGAAAAGTACCCATCAGAGTGCCTCAGTAACTGGGATTCCCAGGGTGCTATAAAGAACATCACAACCGACATGTAGGCTTTTGGAGGGGTCTTCTATACAATGTAAGTGCCAGTTTGATACATCTGTCATGCCCACAAGTTTGCTTTAAAGAAAAACTCTGCAAAGAATAAATCTTTATTGCTAAGGGAAAAGCTGTGAGTAACACTTACATGGAAGGATGACATGCTCTTAACTTGGCTCTACCTCCTTTTTGTCCCTCAGAACCAGCTTACAGTATGAATATTGATGCAGTAGCCTCCTAAATATCTTTGGTTATTCCCTGATGCCCAGCAAGCTGCCAAATGGAGCCCAGGGCCTGGAAATGAGCAGCAGGAAAATGACGGTAGGCAGCTGTAGTTTAAAGCAGTGTATTTCTTGATGGCAGCTACAAAGATAATTGTAACTTGCAGATTTACACTTCCGCAGTTCTAGAGATTTTACTTTCATCACAGTTCTTCTTTAAATTGGTAGAATTATTTCAGAGAACAACTTGCTGCTTTGCAGAGAGTGCCCAGCAGATGGTGTTGCAGTCTAAGAGTTAAGATCTATTCTAAACCCTAAATGGATCACATTTTTTAAATTGCTTTGCATTCATCTTCCACAAAGGTCATACAGTTGTACAAGCCAAAGGTACAGTGGTTCAGCAAATAGATTATTCAGCATAATAACCTATGTATATACACTGAGTGGCCAGATTATTATGACCACCTGACGTTTGTAGGCAAATTAGCTATCATTTTGCGCTGAAGTTGCTAGAGGGACAGACCATTATAAATAGGGAAGCAGGTTGTTTACCACGACAGTAGAAGTGATTTTTTTCTGAAGATATGGGTAAACAACGCGATTTAACAGCCTTTGAATGTGGGATGATTGTAGGCGCGGAGCCATGGAGCGAGTATCAGCAAAACAGCAGAATTCGTTAAATGTTCAAGAGCAGCTGTTGTTAAAGTGTTTAAAGACTGGACTGTCAGCCGAAAATCTGGGTCTTAACGTGCGAATTGTGGCCGTCAGCGACTAATCAATGTTAGGGCAGAATGGAGAGTGGCAAGACTGGCACAAGACAACAGAAGGGCAACAGTGCAGTGTCAGATGTCTATGTATATAGACATAGAAATGTTCATAGTCTCTCTGGGTCTCTTACTCTACCATTCACTGTCTGTTTATATAGTAGGTATTTGGTAATTCCTTCCAAGATGATATTTTAATGTAAATTGGGAAAAAGTAAACCATGACTTTCAAATATCTGTGTAAATATTAATAATGCAATAAAAATAGATTTGATCTATTATACAGTATGTCTGCGTGCATTTCTTTGTGTTTTTTTTATAATCTGTTTACTAGAAAGTAGGGTTGTACAGATACCAAGTACAGTACTTGGTACAAGTACGAGTACATGTACCGATACTTTTGAGCTCCAAGACTAGACTAGAGAAAAATTAAAAAAATTAGGAGGCAGCTGTCATGTGTAAGGAGCACACGGAGCTCCTGGCATTTGTACATCTCTGTTTTAATGTACGATTTTGTTTTTATAAATATAAATAAAGGGATGCACAGATAGCAGTTTTGCGAGTATGAGTACTGGTACTTGCCGAGTACTTACAAGTACTGATACATTTTTGTTTATTGTCATGTGACAGTTTTTCTAAAACAATACAGACTAATGATTTCAGGACAATGGTGGAGTGCCAGAGCTAGGTCCCAGCTGCAACCGATGCAACCCTGGTAGTTCTCATGAAAATTCCAAGTATCTGCACTGGTACTCGGAAAGTATCTGTGCATCCCTACTAGAAAGACATTCAGATATCATAGTTTGTACAGAAATTGATCATTTATGTTGATATGGACGCATAGAAACTTATGTGAGACATATTATTTTTGCAATATTTAAAGGGCTCTTGTTCATTGACATGGTGTTACAAAAGTTACCTTTTTTAGATATATTTAACCACTTCTCTACCAGGGCAATTTTTAAATTTTTGCATGTTAAAATGTTTGGCTAGAAATCTTTTTTACCCCCAAACAATTATATATTATCTGAAAGCAAAGACCCTGTAGATTAAAAAAAAAGCTAGTTACGTTTTTTACGTTGCACAATATTTGCGCAAATGTTTAACAAATCAATATTTTTAGGAAAAAATACAGTAAAATGAATTTTACTGCAAGGAAAAACACAATATAATAGCTAATGTTTGTAAATTATAAAGATAAGGCTGCATCGGGTAAATTGATGCTAAAAATGGCAGCCGTTAAATTGCAAATAAACTATGGTACCAAAAATTGCCTTTAGGCAACGCTGTAAAAACCTTTACTGCTTATCAATTTAGAGTTTATAGTGAGTGACAGCCCTAGAATGATTGTTCTCACTGCAACTTTTGCGGGGATATGTTACATGTGTGGCGCAATTTTCGTTTTTGGACGCAGATGCACCTGACACATATTTGCATTTCTATGTGTGTGTATGCGAGAGAGGAAGTGTGCTGATCTCCCTCTGACGCTGCAGGAGACACTGACCTGGGCCTGGTGCTGCATTAGTGGCAGCAGAGCCTGGAATAGCCAGCAGCAGCGGTGGAGGAGGGGAAAGGGCACATTTCTGACTCTACAGCGCCCGTCATATCCATTCATTTTTTAGTGCCATTCTCTTACCATCTGTTGAAAAACATATCGCAACAGATGGCAATGCAAAGGATGGCAACGCAATGGAACCAGTGTGAACGGGCCCTAAAGGTACAGATTTAAAATTTCAAATACTTGGTTTAACTGGATAGAATAAATCTCCACACCCAAATGCCAATCTCACAAGATTGCTGACAGCCCTGATACTACTCATAGACCCCGTTCTCACATTCTGCGCTATAATTACCTTTGCTTTAAAAGAGAAGCAAAGTCAAAGCCTTTCCTTGGCTTTACTTATCTTTTGGGTCACAGGAGTACATTTACTAATTGATGCCTGTGACCCAAGGTCTGCAGACAGCTGGCTAATGCCCACTATCTGACAACAGCAAAACAGCCAGGAAGGATGCCAATAATATTGTTTGGCTCTACCCAGGCTGCCTATGTGACAGCTGGTTCTGCCTCTCTAGAGCCAGAGTCAGCAGTGCACACAAACCCCCGCCCATCTGTCCCTCCTATGAGCACTGGAGGAACATAGAGGGGAGGGAGAAATACCTGCGAGAAGCGGTAAATGACAGTCACTGCTCTCTTTAGGGAGAGCCAATCGTGAGCTGAGTGATTAGCAGTTACATAATTGCTCAGCTCTCGGTATAGAGCCAGCGTGTGACAGCTGCAGGTTCACACACTAACTCTAATCAGCTTGGAGAACTCTACTTCCACATCTTCTCCAGTCCCCTCTTTACCATAATACAGAAACCCCCCCCCCCCCCCCCCCCATATATCTACACTAATAGATGCCTACTCCAAACATATGCCCACCCATCCTTTTCCAGTATCATTCCCCTTCCCATAATTTCCCCTCCTGTCTCTCTGCTACAGAAGCTTGATAACTATGGATTCTGATATAGATAGGGCTTGGTTCTCACTAATCCTATCCCACCTATCACCTATAATGCTTCATAGTTCAGGTTTCATTTTTTTAAAGGCTGTTGTAATTATGAATGTTACATATGCTGTGTTCTTAGCACTTTGTATCACTATCCGCCAGATGTTCCCTGTACTATAATTGAAAAGGTAAATACTTAAAGGAGAACTATGAGGTGAGTGCTTTTCACTCACCTCATAGTTCTAGCCGACCTGTGACAATGAGACTGTCACAGGTCGGCTCAGTAGATCAGGAGGTGAGCTAACACATACCGGCGTTCGCTCACCTCTCAATCTTGTCACAGCTCTCTGCCGTGATAAGGGGGGGGTGGGGCTGGATTCCCCCCTCCCCACGTGCTGATTGGCGGAACGGACGGGGGAGGGTACAGCTGGCTCTGCCTCTAGATAGGCAGAGCCAGCTGTCACTCATGCAGCTGGGCGGATCCAGACATAATTGTCTTGCGGTATACTGCGGCGTCTCAGTATACTGCGAGCTGTAGCTCGCGGTATACTGAGCTTAGGGTGACGGGAGGACGCTAGTTTGTGTCCTCCCGTTACCCTAAGGAGAACTATGGGGAAAAGCCTTAACCCCATAGTTCTCCTTTAATAACAAAAAGCTGATAATTGTCAATGGAAAGAAGGGGACTTTCCTTTTCCTGTGTTATCAGCATAACCCCCATCTACCACCCATATTACACCGGACCCTCCTGGGATTTAAAGTATTTCTAAACCTAAAAAACAAAAATGTAAATATTTGATATACTGCGGCTTACCTGTCCTTAGATATGGTGGCTGCACCAGGTTTCTTTTGTTTCAGACTAAGTAAAAAATTTTTAAATCAATCAACACGGCCGATCATATGAAATCTGCCGGCCAGGTCCAGAAAAACAAATGGAACAGTGTTCTGTTTCGCCAGACCTGATCATGCCGGATTGGGGGTAATATGATGTAAACGTAATCTAGAAGATATGTTGCCCGCACACCATTCTGCTTCAGAATGTCCTTTTTATTCGTATTGCTTTAGAGTGACATGTGAATGCAAAGTTTCGGAGTCCTGTGAGGTCCTGTGAGGCTCCAAAATGTTGCATTCACGTCACGCTAAAGGAATACGAATAAAAGGGACATTCCGAAGCAGAATGGTGTGCGGACAACATATCTTCTAAATTGTATATTGTGGCGCCATCCACAAGTTGTTCCAGCACCCGTTGGATTTTGGGGTACATCAGTACGGTGTGGGAAGGGGATATTACAAAGACATCTGATGTAAAGGGACAGGACCGTTTACCTGCAATTCCCAATAGACCAACATGGGGTCTGGTCATTTCATAACTGAATGGTCATGGATGATACCCGATCTGAACCGCTCCGATCACCCCCTGATCGGATAGTGTGAAAGGGGCCTTCTAATGTTGGGAGGTGTTTATGAGTGTTTACCCTCTTTACTTTAATCTATATATAAGTGACCTACAGCCATCAGATCTAAAGAAAAAGGGCAATAAACTCTCGCGTTATGAGCAAGGTATTAAAGCCTATCTCCAATTTAAAACAAAATACCCTTCCAGTGGAGCTACCCAGGCGCTGCAAGGGTTACCTGATTGTTTTTGTCTAGGGGAGCTGTGTAAAGGTCTTTTACTTACCTGATCCCCGCTCCCGCAGGCTCCAAGACCTTTGTCCCGTAGCCTCTTATCCCCTCCACTCCGGAGGTCAGCTGATGTCATCACGTCCAATGGAGGGTCCATAGTGCTGAATTATAAGTGGGGACCCCGAGGTGCAGTCTGTGAGCTGGAGTGAAGTGAGCACCAGCTGCTTGGGGTGTGGGGATCAGGTAAGTAAGTTTGCTCTACCCTAGACATAGAGGATCAGGTAACCCTTCCATTGCAGGGGAGCCCCACTGCAAGAAGTTTTTTTTTTTTTAGAGCCCCCCTGTCCAAAGTTTTTTTTTTTTTTTTTTTAACCCAGGCTTTAGAACACACATTTGAAGTTTATGGAAACAGAGATAACCAACTTCTTATAGCTATACTCTTCCTGCCAACCATTTTCACTTTAGAAGTTGTGTAAAGCAAATAGGGGGGAATTTATCAAAACAGGCGCAGACAAAATGTGGAGCAGTTGCTTCTCTCTTCAATTAAGATTTGAAAATGAAAGAGAGAAGCTGATTGATTGCTATGCACAAGCTGCTCCAGTTTTGATACATTACCTTTTTAGAAAGAAGACTGTGCGCTCTCTATCAAACCTCTATCATGTATCATATACAGTCTTGCTATCACCAAGAGATCGCAGACTCGTCCACTCTGTTTACCAATCACTGTAGAGCGCGCCTCTAGACTCGCCTCTCTATTGGCCGAATGATCTGGGCTCCGCCCTGGCCAGTAAGACTACTTTAGGGCTCGCAGTGCGCAGAGGCTTGTCGTGAGCGTGGAAGGAGAAGGGAAGAGCGGAGCTGGTGAGCGGATAGCCCGTTGCAGGTAATAATGGGCAGGCCACTAGATGGCTGAAGCGGGTGTAGAGTTATCGCAATGCTGCAACTTTCCGCCTTGTCATTAGCGCGCTAGAGCTCCTCGTATACTTCAGCGTAACCTGGAGCTCCTGTCGGGCGCGGTCCAGCCATATCCGCAGCACACTGACAACAACAATTACAGGAGGGGGTGGCATTTTTGTAGGGTTGAGGATGGAACTGTGGAATTAAACTTGTTGTTCTGTGTTGGAAGGATTTAAAGGCCGTTCTGCTTGTGTTCAGTTACAGGTGGGAAACATGAGTGGAAGAGCCAGATCGCAGTCCAGGGGCCGAGCACGTGGCCAGGACGCCACCGCCCCGGGAAAGGTCTGACACTAAGATGACGTATTGGATGTGTGCTCCAGTGCTTGTCAATGTCCTTCTGTACCCAGCTCACACAATAGATGATCTGATCACTGCTGAGAACTGGGGCATTACCGACTAGATGCAGTTATTTTTCTTTAGTTATGTACACCATCATTAGCAAAAAAAGACCAACACCTCATCACATCTAAGCTGAGTGTTACAGAATACATGTAAACCCGCTGCTAAAATATATAAGCTTTGTGCTTCACCTCCAGCCAATTATTTTCTTATCCTGTATTCACACCTGATCTGATCAGATTACACTTTGCCGTTTAGAAGTATTTTACTGTACACCCTAAGGGGGGGGGGAATTCTCAAAACTGGAGCAAATAGGCAACCAATCGGCTTCTCTCATCAGTTCGTTCCGTTAAGATATAAAAATGAAAGCTAGAAGCTGATTGGTTGCCATGCACAGCTGCTCCAGATGATGTCTGCTCCAGTTAGGATAAATCCCTCCATAAGCATTTGTGTTATAGGCAATGGAAACATTCCAATCAAGTTTTTTATTTGTTTCATTAAAGGGGGTAGGCCAGTACCACATCTGTGTAATCTCATACACACAGATTTTATTGGTACCGCAAATTATTTTCTTAAACTATAATCACCTTTATTAAAAGAGAACTATGGGGTACACCTTTTTAGCCATTTTTTAGTTTCATGATGATACAAGAGTACATTTTGCTATGTACTCCTGTTATCAATCCACCATAAGTTTGCAATTCAGTATAATATATTGTGGGCGGGGCCAAGCTCTGTGCTGAGAAGTGATCTCAACAATATAGTCAGGATCTCTCCCATTCTCACTCTTCTCTCCTCCCATTTATGTGACAGCGCCTTATCTTTTAAGTATGAATGGGCACTATTGAAATTAATGGGATTGTAGAGTGTTGCACTACAGGATACACATGACAAAACACTCGGTGATTGGAGGCTTAAAGTAGAAGGAAAGGCTCAACAATATACCTGCATAAAATGTTGCCTCCTCATTTTCCCACATACATTTTAACATAAATCACAATTAAATACCTTTGTTTTTCAAGCTTTTCTATGCATGCAGGTGACCACAACACTCCTGCTCCTCTGTAATGTGGAGGGCCGACAACGGGGCCGAATTCCAACCCAGATAGCAAGAAATTGTGCTGCAAGTTTGAAAATGACTTGCTAAACTATTGCAGACTTGCCAAGCTTCACCATTTTGTTGCACAATTACAGCAAGTCTGCATTGCAAGTCTCCAGACCAGCGAGCTTGCAGAGCTCTTGCTAAGACCTGCAGGACTCTTGCTGTAGACTTGTCAAGCAAATTTGCTACAAATTCAAAAAGTGTCAACTAGAACTTGTGCTGCGAGTGCTCTGCAAGTCTACAACTTGCCAGGAATATGTGCAGCAAGTTAACAAGAATTACAATTTAATCCTGACACAAGTTTGTGGCAAGTTATCCTTGCTATCTGGGAAGGAACGGTAACATCACCTGCCGCCAAGTTTATGTACTGCAGCATGTTGCAGTGATTTGAGTTGCGCTGCATACAAATGCAGACATGCTAAACTTTTACACAGCGCAGGGGTGTGGAATTCCTATCGCCCGACGCCCAGGACATGCAGTTTCGGGCGCCGGGAGAGTAGCTTTTTTGTACACTTAGCCCCGCTCCGGACAAGCAGAGCTAAGTGTACAGTGTGGAGCCACTGCTCATTTTCAAGTGATCTGATCATTTATCAGATCACTTGAATTAAACGAGAAGCGATTCTGTCCACACCACCCGTGATTTTCGGGATCCCCCGCTCCTCTGGTGGACCCGAGACCACGGAACATGAGCTCACCATGGAGCCCGCAGAGCAGACGAAAAACATCAGTTTTTCATCTGCTCTGTGTTATCACTGAGACCGTGGCGCTGTGCTCACAGCGCCAGCTGTCAGGGACTACACAGAACATCAGTTCTGTGTTGGAGGGCAGGTTCCATAAAGAGAACCTGTCACCTCCAAACTATCACTTAGAGGATTTTAAATCCCCATGTGATAGGAATAAAATTAGGTGGGGGGAAAAAATGTGGGGGGAATGTCGCTCGCAAATTGCAAGCACTCATTGGTCAGCGTGGTCTGGGGACCATGCTGACCAATGAGAAGCGCTATTTAGCACAGACCAATACAGTTTTGATTAGGGATGCACAGATACAGAGTATTTGGGCAAGTACTTGTACTCGCCCAAATGCTCGATATCTTCTCCAATAACGGAACTTCTGATCAGAGGAAGATTTCCTCTGACCGGCAGTGCCGTAGGGGAACATGGTGCCAGCTTCCCATGCAATCAGGAAGCGGGGCAGCGACTAATGACCCGCCTCCCAGTTTCCTGATTGGCTGGGAAGCCAGCTTCCCAGCCAATCAGCATCGAGCCGGCTTCCTGGCCAATCAGGTCATTAATCGCCGCTGGGTTTCCTGATTGGCCAGGAAGCTGGCTCGATGCTGATTGGCCGGGAAAACGGCTTCCTAGCCATTCACAATCAAGCCGGCTAAACAACATGGAGTCGGCTTCCCTGGCAGTCAGGAAGCCGGGTAGCATCTCATTACCCGCT
>NW_017306336.1:1971040-2061800 GCF_000935625.1 Nanorana parkeri
GAAAGCCAGCTTCCCAGCCAATCAGCATCGAGCCGGCTTCCTGGCCAATCAGGTCATTAATCGCCGCTGGGTTTCCTGATTGGCCAGGAAGCTGGCTCGATGCTGATTGGCCGGGAAAACGGCTTCCTAGCCATTCACAATCAAGCCGGCTAAACAACATGGAGTCGGCTTCCCTGGCAGTCAGGAAGCCGGGTAGCATCTCATTACCCGCTTCCCGGCTTCCTGATTGCCCGGGAAGCCTGCTCCATGCAAACGGAAGCACCGATACTCGGTGAGTACCGAATCAAAATATCAGTACTCTATACCCAAAAAGCGGTATTGGTGCATCCCTAGTTTTAATTAAAACTATTTTTTTTTTGTATCATGACAAGTAGATTGTTATGAAGGACAAGTAGATTTGGCCCCCGCTTTAGCCCTTGGACAAGTAGTTTTTTCAAAAATTTCCACACCCCTGCAGCGTATACCACCGCACATACTGTATATCGTGTAAACTGGCACATAGAGAACACTCGATTTCTATGTGCCCTTGTATTTTTTCAAACAAGTGCAGCACTAAAAAGCAGTCCCTCTGATTTATGTCTATAAATGATCTCTGTGTACATAATCCTCATAATATGCGATCACAAACAGACTGAAAAAAATATAAATGTAAAACCTTATTCATACAACACACGCATTCTTTATATAAACCACATACTACAGTATTTCAACCTATTCAAACATCCAGACAGACATAAAACAAACATGCAGCAAATGAGGACCTGAGAAAAGTCAGACCTTCAAACCTTATTTATTCAGGACCATTGACTTTAAAAATGTTGAAGTTGGAGCATCAGCCAGGCAATTGGCTTTCATAAAAGTAAAGTGAAAGTTGACCCAAAAGTGAAGATTTGCTATGCTATAAAAAACATCTAGAAACTGTGCTGAAGCATTATCCTTAAAAGGGTGTCTTTTGCCCGGAATTTCTCCTGAAAATAGCACGTCAACATGTTTGTGTAAGTTCAAACTTGAGGTATTGAGATCTGTTTAAGAGGACCTGAACTGTGGAAGCTAAGCCCAAAAAAGGCAACTAGAGATCAATTATTCACCAGTATTGTCTATAGGCTCCCTTCAGCTGTATTTTATTTTTCTCTATAATTGACTTGCCGTGCCCTGTTTTGCACTGTGTCCATATTATTTGAGACATGCAGTCAAAAACAGCAATGCATCAGCTTTAACCTTTTCATCACTAAGGCCTTTTTTTCATTTTTAGTTTACATGTTATAATCATCATGTTAGGCCTGAAACTTACTTAAAACCCCCCCCCCCCCCAACATTATACATTTTCTGAAAGCCAAGGCCCTATAGAATAAAATGTCAGCAGCTGCAAATTTTTATTTTGCACTATATTGGCACAACTCCATATCAACCCCCAACATTTAACTGGGGTATTAATTAAACTGTACATTAATCACACGTGACTATACGAAGTTCTGAACCAAGCGAGCCGTCACAAGGACGTGGCGATACCACTCTCACCCTGCACAGAGTTTTCCCAGCTCGTAGGACAACAATCTCAGGCCAGCAGACTGAGCGATCGCCACTAGGGTTGGTTAACTCCGTAGTTAATCCTTTACACACCAAATCAATGCTACCATGTGTTTTTTAACGGACACTTAGACCGTTCCCAGCAAATGCTATGACAATTCAAAACACTTAAAGCCTATGATACCACTGTCCTCTCAGACAGGAATATGACAGGTTTCACTATACAATAGCACTCTTCAAAGAGGCAAGGATACTTTAAGTTCTTATTTAGAGTGAGCAGATAAACGTAACATTTTTTAAGATTGTCCTTATTGTTCTAATAAAAGAAACTGCAGAAAAAATATACAGAAAAAGATATTAATAAAGAGACAAAATATATAACAGTAAAATAAAAAGAATACTTAGCAGTCCTGGGTTCATGAGTTCTGACAGAGTCCAGTTCAATAAGCAAAAGATGGGTCTGAATGGCTCATATCCAAGCAAGGCTTGCACAAATGATTTCCGAATAATAAAGGGGAACTCTTCTGGGCTGATACAAACTTTTTGATGTTGCAGGAGTCCCCCTTGATGTTAAAACAAGAGCCTCCCTAGCTGACTCTGCAGCAGCTTTTTGTCAGCCTTCTAGGGGATGTCACGGAGCTGGCCCCTAGGGCAGGGCTGGGGAGGGGGAGCAGGAGGGCTAAGCATTTACAATGTGCTCCTCCCAAACTTAAATTCATAACTATGAGGAAAATTGAATATTCATATCCAATACCGTCCGTCAACCCCAAAATTATCGTGGGTGATGAAATGAGGTTTACATTTAAACCAAACTTGACATATGAAGCATGATTGGGCCACGCGAGCTAAGGCAGTTTGTCAGGCACCTGACCCTTGTAGCCTTTCCATTCTTGGTATGTCTGTTTTTGTCTTGAGGAGACAAAGCTATGTGTGCAATTAATTTTACAATATCACTGTCCAATTCTAAGTTATGATAATGGGTTGATATTAAAACTCAGTTTTATGACTACGTGTGTCTCTGAGGTCACCTGGGTCATTACAGTTACCATGTTCTGTGTTTACCTACCTGTCGATTGCTAATATATTGGGGGATTTAGCTGAGCTGGACAAAACCATTACCCAGGTATTAGGAATTTATGATCCTGATTATAAAGGAATCACTTAAAATAATTCACGCCAGGTCTAGGTATAGCCCGACGTGACCCTAAAGAGAACTTTGTGATAAAAAGGTTACCCTATAGGTTTCTTTTAATATTAATAAGATCAAACTTCATTACCATCACACTGACCACAGGGGGCTTGGTCCTCCATCTTGACTGAGCTGCAGTCTTTTGAGAAAGGTCCTTTGGACGCTTTCCCATGTTATTCCTTCAATCACTGTTCTTGCTGTATTGCCAAGATTCCTCTTCCTTGCTTCATGCGTGCTGATGCTTTACTGGATCTGAGGGTACAGGGGTATTCGTAGACCTAAAGCTGCAGTAACTCCAGTGATACCTCTTGGCTTCAGAGAAGATGTGTTAACTTTATCCTCAGCTTTACCTGGTCCAGCTCATCAACCTCTTTGGTCTCAATCTCATTGCCTGCCCTTTTGCAGAGGTGTTTCCCATGCAACCTCTCCTTTCAGTTGTATTGACTATTGTATTGTATTGTGGGATTAAATTCTTGTGTTCTTTGGTGGAATGGAAAGTGTATTTCCATTTTTGCAGCTAAAACTGGGATAACGCTTATTTTTTCCCCTGTTACATGTTTCTCATTCACACATAACTTAAAACATAAATTGCTTCTTGCATAAAACATACTCCGTTCTCAAAGAAAGTTTTTTTTTTTTTTGCTATACTGAATTTTCCTGTAGGATGGGGAGGAAAATATTTGGATTATTAACCTTGTCCTGTTACTGAAATTGAGATAGAAGTTGCAAAGGCCTGCAAAATAGAGATCTCTAAAAGGTCAGAAATATTTTTTGAAAACAAACGCTATTTTAGATATGCTGTGTGAATAGGAACACATTAACATATAGTGGGTCTCTTCTCAATTTTGCCTGCAAATGTAGAAATACACTTTAAGGGTGTTGTATTCTAACTGATTTGGGGGTTTCCCTAGTAAGGCTTGCTTAGCAAGCTTAGTCTTCTGACCAGACAATTTGTTTTGACACAGATTTTTCATTGTCACACTAGGAGTCAGGTGTGTACTGCTTAGGGCCTTCCCTTTTGGACTGACTGGTCTTTTTGCCAAGACCTGCTTTTTTTCCGTTAAGATTTACCTTGTGTGAATATCGGGCATATATGGCTTCTTGAGTGATGCCAACTCTCTGGTATCCCCCACTCCCCTGACCCCTCTACCTCTCTGACTCTATCCAAGCTCTGCCTTGCCTTATCTCCTCCCCTCCCTTTACCCCCCCCCCCTTTTTTCTTCTTTCTCATTCGAGTATCTAGCCTTCCCTTAGGTATTTTACACCTTCCTCGAGGTAACGGTTACTTATGATTCGCTTGATGGACGATATGACATCTCAGCCATCTACGGACCATTTCACAGTTGGAGCTCTCCCCCGAGATGATAGGAGTATTGGACTCCAGAATCTGGGGAAGTTCTGCTCACAGCTCAATGTTTACATATCAAGCTTATTGTGTAGCCCTGGGATGTTAGTAATATTGCTGAATGACTGTAATTTTTTCATGCTATCCCCACACATGTCTGTATATGATTTGTGTATGTACTTTCCCCTTCTACTGTATGTAAATGACATAACATGTTATGTTACGAAAATGTGGAGCTTGACTAGGGCTGCAACAACTAATCGACATAATCGATTATAATCGATTATTGAAAAAGTTGTCAACTTTTTCAATAATCGATTAATCGGCTTCTGATTGGTTGGCCCTGTTCGGCTCAAATTGATTAAATAAATTACCGATTAATCGAGGAATTAATCGTTAATTTCCGCAGCCCTAAAAAATACCTCAACTCCTCAAAAAAAAAAGAAGTTACCTCTGTTAAGGTGCAAGTTTTACTGTATCAATGTGATGGCTTCAGACGATATTTGTAAGGTTTTGCAGGCTGTCGTGTGATTCAGCCTTGGCAGAATTTGTTTTTTTCAGGCATTTTGTTTTAGCTCACTATTTTAGGGGGGGGGGAGGTCAATGTGCTTTTTGAGCATCCCAGAAGGCCTGCTGATTACAGTAATGTTTTGGTGAGTAGATTTTTATTACACTCTTTTTCTTCATTATTTCATTGGGGCATAGCAGATCTTGGCCATTTGCTCATTTTTAACATTTATTTTATTACTATTATCTAACTCAGAGCTCTCTTATATGCAGATGAGCAGGGCTTGAAAAATCCACTCATCCTCTCTTCTGTGACGAGAGGACGCCGGAGCCAGACGAGTAGCTTCCCGACTGGCCGTTGTAATTAAACAGCCGGGAGCTTTACATTCAAGCAATTGGGCGTCTCTAGAAACGCCTGATCGCTTGTATTAGCAGCAGCTGTCACTGCCGTTGCCGGTCCCTTGTTCCCGGCCGGGACCGGCACGGCTGCTCTGTGACAGGAGATCAAAGGGAGATCAGTACACGAACTCCCTCTTATCTCCACTCCAGTCCCCGAATGCAGGAAGTGATGTATATTGCATCACTTTCGCATTCAGCTGTCATTCCCAGCTACAGAAGCTGGTGAAGTAGTTCTCTGCTTCATCAACTTCTCTGGGGGTCCCTAGGTAACATTAGGGGTCTTGGAGAGCCCTGATGTCTCCATAAAGAGGACCAGTCATGTAAATTGGCTATCACATAGGGGGCTTCTTAGCCACCATGTGATAGCAATAAAGTTAAGTTTAAAAAAAGTAATAAAAAATTAAATAAGTATAAAAAAAAAAATTAAAGAAGTATACATAAAAAAAGACACTATCATTTATTTTTTTAAGTCCCCCGTCCCCCACATGCATAGTCCCCCGCCCCCCACATGCTCCCTACATAGGGTGCGCCTACGTGCGAAAACGACAATTGTGCCGCACATGTTACATATCACCACAAAGGTCGGAGTGAGAGCAATAATTGTAGGCCTATTAATCACTGATAACACTAAACTGATGAGCAGTGAAAGCGTTTAAAGTGTTGCCTATGGCCAATTTTCGGTGTGGTTGTTTTTAGTGATTTTGCGGCCGCACACAATTGTAAGAATAAATGTTTTTTAACATAACATAGGGAAAACTTTTTTTCCCCCTGAAATTTACGGTATTTTTCTCATTATAAAGTAAAAAATAAAAACATCAGTGGTGATTATATACCTCCAAAAGAAAGCTCTATCTGTCGCAAAAAAATGTTAACTCAAATTGCAAGGCTATAGTCCGGTCATGCTAACTGGTGACATTTTTGACTGACTGGTGAGACACCCTCAAATTTTTCAAGCCCTGCAGATGAGTATAACTGGGTGGATGGGAAGAACATGCCCTTCTAGGGTTACAGACAAGGCCTAATTCTAAGGCCTTAGAGGTCTTCTTTGTCCCCAAATTAAGGTGGTGAACATTAAAAATCCCCTATTCCATGTTAATCGGGTCCTGCTTATACTGGAATAACTACAGACAAGAAGGAAAAAAGTTCTTAGTGTATTGCTGACTGTTAGGAATCTCTCTCTGTTTAGTTTAGTAAATGTGTGTTATGGTAAAAGGAAATGCATGGTATTTATCGATGTGTTAGTTGTTAACATTGGTTTAATGTCTTGCACCCAGGAGCCTAAACCTTTGCCAAGCATTATGCAGCCAGGAGCATCCACTGACACTGAGTTGGTTGGCCGTGGCCGACAGAAAACAGCTCCTCCAGCATCTAGAACATGTGCAGCGGGTAAGGGATAGCTGCACACAATGCTTTAAAAATGTATTTGCATGTATCTAGGTAAAAAAGAACTGTTACATTGGCGATTCAACAGCATGTTTAGTTTTAAATATTCTTCTTTTCATGATGTAGAGTTGGCTATCTCAGCTGGTTTTCAAGACGTATCAATAGGAGAACGCGGCGGCAGAAAGCGTGATTTTCATGATATTGGTGTTTGCACTAGACAGACTATTGAGCATGTAAAAGATTCTAAAACAGGTAGGTTTACATTTACTTTGGTAATCACTTTGTGGTTTAAACTGACAATAACTTAGTTCACCAAGGTTTAATAGTTTTACTGTTTTTATTTATTTATGTAAATTTTTTTCTAAAAATGTTAAGTTCACTAAAATTAATTTTTATACATGCATATGTGTAGAATCATATTTTTTAATTTACAATAAATTGGCTATTTATTTACATAGCAGACCATGTACAAGAGTGCAAGCTTCACTTTAGGGACCTGCAAGATTCTTTGTGAAAGTATGCGTATATCACAGATGTTGCTGGTATATGTTGGTTGCAAATTTTGCAGATACTTAAAGTAATTTAGTTGACTGAAAAAGGCCTTTCTTTTTGTCATTTATACTATTTATACTAGGGTTATACTATCTAGAAGATATGTTGTCCGCACACCATTCTGCTTCGGAATGTCCTTTTTATTAGTACAGTATTTCTTTAGCATAACATGTCAATGGAACGTTTCAGAGTCTCACAGGACCCCTTCGTCAGGCAAAGTGTCAATGATTAAAAGTATAACTGTGCTAGCACACTACCATCACCGTACAAGTAGCGCAAACTCTCTCTCACTCAGAAAGCTGTCCCTCACGATAACACACATACAAAAGGATGCTGGGAGAGCTGACTTTCATAGGGAGGGGGCTGGCACATTTTCAAAGCTTTATTATTGACCATAATTTTCAGCTTACCAGAGTTCATAACAGGCAATGCATTATGTAGTTCGCATTTTGCACCTTGGCGAACATCCCCATAAATTCGGTGAACAGCAAGCATGCCGAGTTTGTTGTTTGCCCAAAATGGCAGTGAACTGGAATATTTATCCCTAGTGATTATAATGAAGGAGAATGAAATAAAATGCTGTTAAACAGTAAATTAAGGCTATTTTAATGGATGGTGGCCATCCCTTGCACCCTCATACTTTAACATCTCCTTCCCTCTTTTAGAGGTTTCATCAGTGCACATGTGTTTTCATTTGGGACTATTCTCATGTACACCAGTGTTTTTTTCCTCTTAATGGAGAACCCTTTAACGGCTGGATTAAGAGTTGCAGAAAATGTGGTCTTCGGCTCTTTCAATTTAGATGGAATAGACACCATATTATTTCCATTAAACACCATGTTTTCTTTTGGAAGTAAACAACCAATGATTTATTACGTGACTATGGACACACCATGGATTTAGAATTATATGGACACACACTATCTGGGTACTACAGAGCCATGAAAACAGCTGGATTTGGGTTTTTAAATCAACCGCAAATTGGGCTCATACATTATGGCATTACAACAACTGTAGAAAGAGATATTTTAACATATACACCAGCACCAACTTTGTTCACCAGCACCAACCCCTTTGTTCACCAGCACCAACTTGCAACAAAGGTGCTTTCAGAGAATATGTTAAGATAAATCCAAAAAATACACAATTACGATACACTCACAGAAAATGTCTCCACCTACAGTGATTCAGCCCAGGGCACAAGTACAGGGCTAGCTTCCTCTTCTACCGCTACCCCCTTTTTTTTGGAGGGGCCTGCAGACACAAAAGGGGCGAGTAGAAACATAAAAGGCAAGAGGGGAAACCTACATTCATGCAAAGACTCCAAGAGGGCAATGGAAACAACCCGGTGATTAATATCTCAAAAAAAACATTAACTGTTGGCAAGGCACGATTACTCCAAAAGGGTTTTTCGTTTGTCCCACATATCATACAAATTCTTTTCAGCTTGCAATTGAACTTTTCAAGTGTAGGAGACAACACAAATGAAACAGCACTTTTCTAACCAAGTGAACAGTAATCCAACACCTTCTCTTTTTAAAGTGAAGGGTAAATTCATCCCTACAGGTGAATTTGGAACCATTGAAGCATTTATTAGGACCATAAAAAATGCAAATTATTTGATGAGCATAGATATTAACCAAGGATATATTGTACTGTGCATATAATTTCAATACAAAAGAGCCCTAGGGCCAATGAAAAATTGAACTCTTAGAATTTTCAGAATAATGAGGTAGGGGCAATTGTAGTTCTTTACTATTCATAATGCTTACATTGCGACTAGAACATTGCAACCTAGATACACCAGTAGTGCTCAACCATGCATCTTTACATCTCTGTGTGGATGAAAGGCAAGAAGAAATAATGTTCCCAATGGCAAACACTTTCTTGACCATTCCTCCTTGGTTATAATGAGTTATGGTTATAAGCTCTCTTGAATATCTAACCTACTACAGCCCCCTTCAAAAAATCAGTTTTTCATGCTATCAGCTTCAAACTCAAAATCAGGGACCTCGGTACAATTACATCTAGCTCTCAAAAATTCTGCTCTCAGCCTTGGACCCTTTTTTCCAAGAGTTGACTGACTCTTAGAGCAGGAGTGCCCATTAGATCGCATATCGATCACTGGTAGATCGCGATGTCCTGGGGCTTCTCTACTTAAACAGGCGCAAAAGGAGTTGGCTACGGCTATGCTCGCGCGGAATGGGAGACACCTCTCCCCATGTGCAACGTGTCGGCCACACGAGCACCGTGGGAGGACAGGACGCTGGTGCCTCTAGGACGCACTGAAATGCAAGCCAGCCGACTCCCTGCGTTCAGGTGCGGGAGGGGGTGTGGGGTTGTATTAAAGTCAATGGCACCACAGCGCAATCGCCCGCACCCGGAACGCAGGCACATTAGGGCTCAGAATGACACAGTAGTGAAGGATCAAACACCTTAAATAGACATTCAAGTGTGAATTTAAAAACAGGCCCCTCCCTCAGCGTCAGCACCAAGCCCATTCCTACCATAGTGTATTAAAAAATTACTAACCTGGGGGTAATCAGATGTGCAAACGGCGCACAAGTGAGTGCGGCCATTACTCAGAAGGCACGGGTGGTCGCCTTGGTAACCCAACGCTATGTCAGCACTTTAGCGTCATCCACACGTGTCATTTTCGTGTGGAACGCAGGGTTATTCCGGCTTGCGCTCCAGCCAGGTATCCGTGTATGACGCCTGGCTGGTTCGCGTCTGCGCATTGTCTCTGTCGGCTGCAGTTACACTCCTTGGCCACATCGGACGATCAAGAAAAGGGGCACATAGACAAACCACTGCATAGCAACTGATTCTTACTGAGAAGGACTGATATTAAGCCTGTGACAGGGTGGACTTGGTGTTAAACGGATCATTATTACAACAACAACAACAATAACGAATAAGTTTAATTCAATGCCTCTTTTCATACTGTATACAATATAAACCCCATATAATATTGAAACAACATGGTGGGAACACAGTATGCAAACATTTATAAATCGTTTTTGTCATTGTGGATCAGAACTATTGAAGTTGTTGAAGTGGTCTGCAGGGAAAAACAGTAATCTATGGAAAATTAATATTAGAATAGTATAATGATCTATAGCATATAGAAGTAGAACAATTCATACATATGGGGCATGCTGGTTTGGAAAAGGACCTTATGCCTTCCCAATCTGTTCCAGCCTCACTTTCTTGAATAATCAACAAAAATATAGATCTATAGAGAACGTTTATCCCTGCGCTCATCAGGAGGAGAAGGTAAATGGATCGGGTGGGGAAGGAAGTGAGTGAGAAACCGGGAAACCAGATGTGTGGGACAAGGGGAAGAGAATGATAAAATGAATGCTCAGAGCTGCCTATGTGTAGCATGGCCCACTGAGAAATTCAATATCAAGATATTGGAAATTTCTCCATTGGGAAGAAAATAATCAATGCGTTGCTCATGAAATGTATCTATTATTTGTCAACAAGAAAACACGTTAGTGAGAGGTTCGAATTTAGACCCCTGGGTTGTACACAATCCAATTTGAATATCCAGAAGGCCTCCCTCCGGAGGAGCTGCTTGGCCCTGTCTCCTCCCCTGGGGTGTGCATGTACCTGCTCGATAACCATGCCCCTCAGCTCATGCATTTGGTGTCTAAGTTTGGCAAAATGGATGGCCACTGGTTTGTTTAGGTCCAGTATTTCAGTTTTTTGCTGTTTATCCAGTGTCACCCTGATGTCGCTCCTGTGCTTCTGCAAGCGGTGTTTGAAAGGTCGGATGGTTTTGCCAATATATATTAATGAGCAGGGGCATTTGAGCAGACAGACACAATAATCAGTATCACAGGTGTCGTAGCCCCCAATACTGTACTTTTTACCCGTGTATGGATGTGAGAAATGTTCACTGCAGATGACAGAGTTGCAAATATTGCAGTGGAAGCATCTAAAGCATACCACTTTGTTTGACAAGGTCATCGGTTTCTTACTGTATTTGGACCTAGGGTCAGCCTGAATAAGTAAGTTCCTCAACGAGTTACTCTGCTTGTGTATGTGCAGTGGCCTATTCTTCACACTTTGTATTAAGTTTCTATCTGCATCTAAGATTGGATGTGGTGGCCCTCTATGGCTTTTTTCGCTGAGTCAAATGTATAGACAAATGGGAGCCTGTCCCCAATTGGGGATGTACTCTGTGTGCCAGTGAATTTTGCATGCGCTTTTTCTAGGGATGTATCAATCACCTCTCTGGGATAGCCCCTTTGAATAAAGCGCTCTGCCATTTGTTCTAATTGTAGCCGTGCGGACCTCAGAGTCTGAGCAAATTCTCATCATTCTGAGAAACTGAGATATGGGTAAGTTGTTTTTAAGATGCTGGGGGTGTGCACTATCATAACGAAGGAGTGTGTTCCTGTCAGTGGGCTTTGTGTATACTGATGTGTGTATTCTGTACTCATCAATCGTGATTAGAACATCTAGGAACGAGATCTCACTGGCAGAGATGACAGGGTTGAAAACAATTCCGGGAAACAGCCCATTCAGAAAATCAACAAAGGCTTCAAACTCCAGGTTGTTCCCATCCCATAACAGAAAAATATCGTCAATGTACCTTAGCCAATCAACTACATGTTTAGAATATTGCATGGATTTGTATACAGAACATTCCTCTAGATGGCCAATAAAAAGATTGGCAAATGATGGTGCCGCTGAGCTGCCCATTGCTGTGCCACGTATTTGTTTAAACACTTTATTCTCAAAAGTGAATATTGGACAGCACAAAGTCCAGGCAATCAGTAATAAATGCAATGGGAATGTCATGTGGGCCTTCCTTACATAGGAAATATTCGACTGCTGCCATTCCTGCCATATTGGGGATGCAAGTGTACAAGGATGAGATATCCAGAGTGGCTAGTTTGTAATGCATGCCAATCGTCTTATGTGTGCGTAATCTCGTCAGAAAATCTCCCGTATCTTTGATGACAGCAGGGAGTTTGCGCACCAGTGGCTGTAGAAAATAATGTACCAACTGTGCCATGGGTTGTGTGATGGAGTCAGTCCCGGAAACTATTGGACGGAATGTCAGGGGATGGGTACCCTTGTGGATCTTGGGCAGCCCATATAGGACAGGTGTGCGTGCATTTTCATTAACGAGAAATGCAGCCACTGACTCCTCAATCCAGCCATTGGATTGGCCAATCTTAACCAATGATACCAGTTCATTTATTTTTTCATGCGTAGTTGGTTCATAGCTTGATGTGTCCGCCAATAGGGCTTTCATACCTCCACTATATTCATCATAGTTCATAATTACAATAGCCCCGCCTTTATCCGCAGGTTTAATTATGATTGTGTTATCATTATGTAATGCTTCAAGGGCATCACGGTCAAATTTGTTCATATTGATATATGCCATGGCGTAGGATTTATCCTGTGTTACATCGAACTTAACAGTCCGGGTAAACGCCTCAATATTGGAGAATTGGCCCGTGGGAACAAAATTACTTTTCACCCGGAAGGGTAGGCCACTGTGTATCGTAGGGGGAAGCATGCCAAAATGTTGTTTTAGTTTTAATGTGCGTTCATATTTGAATAAATCAACCTCAAACCCAAATGGGTCAAAATGTTTGGTGGGGCAGAAGGATAGGTCTTTGACCAGTAAATAGGTCAGGAGTGCAGCAAGATCTTTGATTCCAGCATTTTTGCGGATCGCACTGGACCGGAACGCAGGCACTAATGTGCCTGGGTTCCGGGTGCAGGCGATCGCACTGTAGACGAGGGGCCTGGCTGCGGTGCCATTGACTTCAATGCACCGCCACGCCCCTTCCCGCCCCTGAATGCAGGTGTTTTTTCATTGGTAGATCTCATTGAGCTCGTCATTTGAAAAGTAGATCTCCAGACGAAAAATTTTGGGCGCCCCTGACTTAGAGGGTTATTCACAAAGGCAGCCAAGTGAATAACCCAGCCGAAGTGAAGTGAACCGAACGCTGATCGGCTATTCACTGCAGCCTTGTAGGGTCAGCCGAAGACGCTCTGCATGCTCGGCTGTGGTGCAGAAGGACTTCGACTCAGCCGATCCAACATCTGAAATCGGCTGAGCCGAAGCTCCGGCAGCTCATTTGCTGCCGCTCGCCCCTATTCTCATAGGGGCCGAATGGCAGTGAGCGAATAGCCAAAGAGCGGCATTTGGCTCGGCTACAGCTCGTGGTATACTGAGACGCCTGCAGCCGGGACGGATCCCGATAATACTGTCGAGATCCACCCAGCTGCGTGATTGACAGCTGGCTCTGCCTATCTAGAGGGAGAGCCAGCTGTACCCGCCCCTCCCCCGTCTATTCCGCCAGTCTGCGCTGGAGGATCAGAGAGGGGAGGAGGGAATCCCTGCAGGGAGCTGTGAGTGACAGTCACGGCTCTCTGCAGGGACGTGAGCGAGCGACGGTATGTGTTCACTCACTTCCCGGTCTATTGAGCCGACATGTGACTCACACATCGGCTCCAACTATGAGGTGAGTGAAAATCACTCACCTCATAGTTCAGTTCTCCTTTAAGAAAAGACAGAGGCTATAAAGATTACAGGCCCAGATTAGCAGATCTCTGTCTTTTGGAATTTAAAGAGACTTGGCAACCTAAATGAAAGGTTGCATTTGCTTTAAGCTGGGGGGGGGGGGCAAGATAATTTCATATTTAATATTAATAGACTCAAACCTCATTATCGTCCCACAGAGATCCTCTGACAAAGTAGTGGGTGCTGTTTTGGCTTTGTGGAAACGGTACAACCTGATCTATGCCTTTCCTTCCCTGAAACTTCTTCATTGTCTGCCTCAGGATTGAGATGGAGTGTATTTTGGTGATGCTAATATCTCTAAACTGGCCCAGGAGGATGTGGTACTACGACCAGATCAGATTCCTTTGTTTTGTAGGCCCTTTCAGATCTACCAGGTCTTCCGCCTCAAGGACCTGTATACCATTCTGCTTCATGGAGGTTTGCTTTAACAGCATGGTGTTGCAGCCCAGCTTCTGATAGATTGGGGACTCTCCTACTTGGTGATTCCCATGGTGTTAAAAGCCAGGAAGTCCACTTCCCAGAAGATCTACTATTGCACATAGAAGGCATTCTTGGCATGGTGAAAGAATTTCCAGTAATTTGTCAGTGGGACGAATGCTGACCTTTTACAATCATGCTTGGATCAACAGTTGTTCCTGAGTACTGTACAGGGTCAAATTTCAGCATTTGTAATCTTATTTCAAAGAACACCAGCCTCCCATTCTTTTATTAGGACCTGAATTGGAGACTTTGTCCTGTATGGAACCTTTCTGATCTTTCACATGGACAGGGTGGGAAATTTGCCATTGCCCAAATCCTCCAGACATTGTGCTTCCACCACTCTGTCCACCCCCAGTACGTCAGAATGAGATTTTCCCTCATTATTTGGATATAGCTGTGCTGATCTACATCACAACTGCTGTTAGTCTCTTTTTCATCCCTGACGGTCACTTCAAAGGGGAATCAGCTTCTCGTTTTACGTGGCTCAGACAAATCATCATTTGAGCTTATAATCTTGGGGATTCAGTTCCACCCTTTCCTGTGAATGTACATTTTGCTACATTTGTGAGTGCTTATTGGGTTTTTTGGCATCAGGCAAATGTTTCCTAAATTTGCAAAATATATAATAAATGTATATTACTTGCACTCCACGGAGTCTGAAAAAGGTGTCAGCAAATACTGTGGTAATTGCCAAATGGGTCTGGAAGCAAAAGAATCATGCAGCACATTAAAACAACCTGAAATGTCTGTCAACTGCAAAATGATAACAATTTAACAGGATGCAGTGGCATTTTGCATTAACATTGGTAAACTTTAATAAAAGAACTCTAAAGTGCATGGAGTCTGAAGCACTGGGAGATGTTACCTAGCAGCCCTCTGGTCTCAGCAGCTGAACTGCTTGTGTCGCCAGGGAGAAATGTCCTGGATTCTCGCTGTACTGGAGCCAACCGGTGATGAAAAAGCAGTAGTGTCCTTGTGGCTCCCAGTGTTTTTATTTGCCATTGCCCAAATCCTCCAGTAGAGGGCTGTACAACCCAATTCTCTGCAACTCAATGGACTTCCAAGAAAGGATTTTAAAGTGAGTACAAAAAAATCAATGTATACTAATAGATTTACCACACAATATGCTATTGAGAGTTGATCTTACAGTGTTTTGAATACTTGAAATGCTGTTTTGGATTTATTTTAACATTAAACTGTTAAATATGTCTTTTTCTGTCTTTTTCCAGGTGTTTCTGGCAAAGCTATTCAGCTGCTTGCCAACCATGTTAAACTTATTTCCCTGCCTAAATGGTCCTTGTATCAGTATCACGTTGACTACAATCCACAGATGGAATCCAGATTTTTGAGGTCAGCTTTGTTGTATCAGCATGACAATTTGATTGGAAAAGCCCATGCTTTTGATGGAACAATATTGTTCTTGCCCATACAACTAAATAAGGTAAATAATATTACAATATATTAATATTTTTTTGCTGTCTGGTAATGTGGTAGTCTTAAATTGGAAGTGTATTGTCAAAAAAGTATATCTCAAAAATACACACACCTTTTACCATGTCCTGTCTTTTAAAAAAAAAACTGCAGCTACAGAGAATACCAGTTGATCAGCAGGAAATCTAGTTAGCTCCTGGCTTCCTATAGTGGATTGAAAACACTGCCTCTGCTGCACTGACATCCCAAGGATTATTGCCAACCCTGCTGTACTATAGAATATCACCCCTATCCCTTTAACATTAAGGGGGACAGAGGTGTTCTGTAGTCCAGCAAAGGTGAACTCTGAGTTGGCAGGGCTGACAAGACTCCTTAGGATTTCAGTGCTGTAGCGGCTGCGTTGTTATCCTACCACAGAAAGTAAGGAGCTCACTGGATTTCTGTGGTAAGATGGTATTTTTCTGCACCTAAGAAAAAACATGGAGAAATATGCACCTATTTGGAGATACAGTTTGTACTGATTTTTTTTTTCTATTTTGAACATAGTTAATGCAGTTCCTGGGACATCTGCATCTTTAAACTATAGACTGGGGCAGGTGACACAAGGTTGAAATACATAGAACACATGTCAAACACAAGGCCTGCGGGCCGAATTCGGCCCGCCAGGTCATTTCATGTGGTCCTCACACCTCTCCTGCAGCTGCGGCACCCCCCTCGTCTCTGCCCCCACCTTGTCTCAGCAGTCCACAGCAGAGAGGAGGACAGAAATCTTTGGTTATACTGACTAGGGATGCACCGATACCAGGCAATTTCATGAGTACTCGTACTCGAGTCACAGCTCGCGCCCCCCCCTAAACCCCCTCTTCTTCCTGTCTTAGCAAAGAGTATTTTGTGGCCTTTATGTCTGTTTTTGCAATGTATTACTGCTTTGATTCATCAGGCCTCTAAGATTGTAAGCTCTCTCTGCTTTCCCTTCTGACTTGCTTACGGACATGACTATAGCTATCGCCCTTTTGCCCGATGAAAGGAGGGGGGACGCGGAGGTTTGTACCACCACAGACCCTGACATATCCTCATAGGAGGCACTGCCTTTGGAATATTCTGGGACTTACAATGCGTGACACCATTTTGGTGTTCACTAATGATGTGTACCAGTATGGGATCCCTTAAAACAAGTCCATTAAGACCTTTTCGACACACTTTTTGGTAGAGAAAGTGTTATGTGCTGATTTGCCGCATTCTGAGAAATTATTCACTCTACCAAAGCAGTTTGCGCAGCAGTTCCAGCTGGAGGGGGTGGTCTTTAAAAAGTAGACTGGGCCAGAAGTGGGTGCCACAATCTCTTACCAGGTCTCTGTGCCAGTGGAGGATGTTCCGGCCCATAATAATAAATTAGACAGAATAGCAGAGTCTATGTTTGAAAAGGATAAAAGGTAGAGAACTTTATTGATCGTAGATCAAAGGACACAGTTAGTCCAATCTTTAACGAATGGGTTATGCAGCTACATTAGGTGATTGGCAAATCATTTAAAGCTGTAAGTCAGCCCTGTATAATCTTTCCCACTACCAGCCTGCCTACATCCTTTCCAGCTTTTCTATTGAAGATCCTAGCAAGTTTTCCTTAATGCTGCTAATGCTAACTGCAGCCTCCAGTGGGAGGACGAAGACTGGATAGGGCATATCCCCTTTAAGTGACCAGAGCATGGGAAGCTGCATAGTGTCTACACAACCACATGTTGGGGATTCCTACATGCATACCATTCTCCTTCTGGCACGTAATGTATCTGCACAGGCTGCACCTGTTACTGCTGCTGTGACACTGCTCTATCAATAGAGTCATGATCTCTGCCACCTCAACACTAGGTTACTGCACTGGATTGCTGCTGCTCACTTGGCATCCTCCCTGCTGTGAGTACTTTAATTTCTACTCAGGCAATGGCAGATCATATGCTCAGAGAGGCATGGGCGACTTCTAGCCTTCTGCTGTGCTCCATCTCCCCATGCTCAGTTACCTTCAGGGCACCTTATACTACCCTATCTAGGAAGAAATTTACTGCTGTAATGATAAAATTCATGGTGAAAATGTCTGCACATGTTAGTGGACTTTAGGGCTGCAACCAACTAATCGATAATAATTGATAATGAGAATAATTGTCAACTATTCTCATTATTGATTAGTTGGTTGGATCCCCTAGCTCTCAGCTCCGCGGTTGGAGGTGTTTCATCGGTCCTGTGTCCCCTCCAATCGGAGGGCACAGAAGGCAGTGGGTGTGTGCAAAATCCATTGCAAGCTATTGCACCAGCCCACTACCTGCTTTATTTACATTTAGCTGCCGTCTGCGGAATCTTGCCACTGGCAGCTGTCATTCCCTTGCTGAAGCTATTCCGGCGCCAAGTGCTTGCAGTACAATTGTTAATTTTAATTGCACCCTAAATGAACCTCTCACCCGCAGTGTGATGTAAACAAAGCTAGCAGGGTCTTGTCCTGTATTAAAAAGGGGATGTATTGCAGGGACAAGTCTATAATTTTGCCACTTTATAGATCATTGGTTCGACCTCATCTGGAGTACGCGGTCCAGTTCTGGTCACCAGTACTAAGAAAAGATGTCCTTTTGGGGGGTAGGGGAAAAAGTCCACCGAAGGGCAACCAAACTAATTAGGGGTATGGAGGACCAGAGCTACGAGACGAGGCTACTAAATTTAAACATGTTCACATTAGAGGTGAGGAGATTAAGGGGGGATATGATTTCCATGTACAAAATGTTTAATGGTGGTAGCAACATTAGCGATAAACTGTTTAAAATTAACTCCGTTACAAAAACTAGAGGCCATCACCTAAAATTGATGGAAAAAAAATTCCAGCACAAGGGGCGAAGGGGGTTCTTCACAGTAAGATCAGTTAGGGTCTGGAACTCACTGCCACAGGCGGTGATTTCAGCAAATAATGTGGAATTGTTCAAGAAACTTTTGGACGATTTCTTAAGGGACCGTAATATACAGGGGTACGGGTACTCCTAGAATGAGATCCTAATAGGTTGGACTTGATGGACTAATGTCTTTATTCAACCTCAAATACTATGTAACTATGTGATCGGCCGCACCGGAACGCGCGATACGGCAATGCCATGTGTTCCAGTGCAGTGCGATTGCAAAGAATTGTGCATGCAGTTTTATTGTGAAGTAAACTTTTTAAGACTCCATTTGTGTATTTTATTTTAAATTAAGTATGGTATATTTCTCTCGTTCATTGAAGGACACAGGGCAACAGATCGTAGATCCTGAATGGTAGGCTATATCGCCACCTGCAGGAGTAGGACGCTAGACTGCTTTGGTTTCTGGGCATCCCTATAGTTTGGGTGCTTGGATGACCTTTTCTACAGAGAACAGTTGGCGAAAGCCCTGTTGTTCATTATTTATCAAATGATACAAACCCTGCAGATCCTGAACCTCCAAGTCATCGCTGGAAACCTCCCATTACTTGGAGTACTTGGGCCTGGTCTTGGCACAGCTCTGTCCAGGGTCTTCTTTCCCGGGATGTTCTTATTCTTAGAGCTTGCGGTTCAGGAGTGGCCCGACTGTTCACTTTTGCATAATGGGGCTGGGCTTGATGGAAGCCTTCTATGAGGCAGTTCCCCATGCACAGTTTCACCCCAGGCAGTTGCAACTCAGCATCCTGGCTGCATAGGGCAAATAGGTTCAGTCTTTGGACTTCCCCAGTCACTTGCGCAGCAAAAAAAAAAAAAAGCTGCCTTAAGGTGGTGGATCTCCACCTTGGCATTGGAATCAGGAACATCATTCCTCCGGAGATGCTCATGGACCGATACTCACCTGTCAGACTGGGAAGGAGTCCTCGCGAACCCTTTGGTTTAAGGGACCTGGTCAATAGAGCAGTCTCAACTCGTGAGCTTCTTGGAGTCCAGGGCCATTTATTTGTCCCTTAAACGCGGGTGACCCCAGTTTCATTTTAACCTCTCATAAGGTCTGCTGTTGCACCTGAAAGAGTTGTTTTCTGGTACGAAACAAGGAAGTTGCATTCCAAAGATCCTCTGTTTGCACGTGTTTCAAGCTGTTTGGGGTTACCTCTCTTCTACAGCTTAAATCCTCAAATCTGACTCTTTGTCATTATTAAGGGTACGTGTATGGGCCAGTTAGCTTTTCACTCCGCTATCGCTTGGTAGATTTGGCCAATTATCTCTCAGGCCTGTGGGTTAAAGTGGAAGCACAAGCCTGGAGGGGATTGGTTTGGCAGGTAAGACTGCCATAATGTGCTAACATTCTGTGCATACTAGCACATTATGACTATTTTTAAATTCTACTTTACTTCTGCTTTAAAGGACAAAGTTCCTCTTTTTTCAGTTACAGCACATTCTACTAGAAGCATTCGTAGAATGATGCTTCCAGCATCAAGCTTTGGTCTTGCAAATCTGTAAATGTGCCATCTGGTCCTTTCCCATGTTTTACCAGGTGGATGTTTAGGCCCCTGTGAATGCTAGCTTTGGCTGCAAGGTTCTTTATTTGGCACTCTTATATGTGGTTAAATTCTGTTATAGTTTGCCGTTAGGGCAAGTTGTTGTTTTCACAGGTCTTTTAGTAATTGTTTGCTGTGCTGCTTGCCCTTCTGTGGGACTGCTTTTGGATATCCCATCCATTGAAGAAATAACTCCCTGTTCCCTGTGATGTAAGATCAAGAAACAGGATATGATGTTTGTCTTACCTGTCCATTTCTAGGAGTGCATCATAGGATCCGCTCCTCTGGTTTATTTGACCCACTTTTTTACTGCTCGTTAGACAACTGGGGCAGGTAAGTAGTGAAAGGGGTTATAAAGGGTTGTGTTACAGTTTTGATTGATTTGCCAGAGTACATCCACCTGACAATTGCACCAATCCATTGAATAATTAACTCCCTGTGTCCTGTGAGGTAGTCCATAAAATAAGATGTATCAGGTAAGTAACAAATACTCTCTTATGTATTTTTTCTTTAATTGGTTGCATACTGTGAGAATTCGCTCCCAATGCTCTTTGAAATCTCCCAGTTCCAGGAACCCAAGCCAAATCCAGAAAACCTGGGAAGAACTGCAAAGCCAGCTCTTTCCCAGGAAACGTTTGCGCTTTCTGGAACTGCTCAGCCCCCCGGGCTGAGAGACCTGGGTGACTATGTTGCCAAAAGACACCACGGCATTGCCACGCACTGCCACAGTACATATGGGATATTTTCCTGCGGTATAATTAATAACCTGTCACAAAGCTGGGGAATATGGAGCATGATGAAAACTAGGGAACTAGGGATACTAGTATCGGTGCCGATACCAAGTATTTGGGTGAGTACTCGTACTCGCCCAAATGCTCCGATACCTAGCACGAGTACTTCCTGTATCAGGAAGCCGGGCAGCGCATCATTACACGCTGCACGGTTTCCTGATTGGCCAGGAAACGGCTCCATGCTCTCTCGTCACTTGTGATGAGAAAGCATGGAGCCGACTTCCCGGCCAATTGGGAAGCCGGGTAGCGTGCAATGACGCGCTGCCGGCTTACCGATTGGTCAGGAAGCTAGCAAATCCAGAAGCCGGGCGCCGTGTAATGACGCAGCGCCCGGCATTCTGATTGGCCGGGAAGCTGGCGTCATGCTCCCTCGTCATCTCATGAACCATAATATTAAGAAAGTGACCTTAAAGCATTAGTTTGTATTGCTTTAGAAAAAATGTGACCTGTCCCTTTAAGAAAAAGTATCGGTAATTGGTATCCTTGAGTACTTGATCAAAAGTATCGGTACTCGTACTCGGTCTTAAAAAAGTGGTATCGGTGCATCCCTAATGAAAACATAGAGGGGGGGAATTTAACCAAAAACTGGAGAGTATCTGGACAGGGGTGTGGAAATTTTGGAAAAAACTACTTGTCCAAGGACTAAAGCGGGGGCCAAATCTACTTGTCCCTCATGACAATCTACTTGTCCTGATACAAAAAAAATAATTTTAACCAAAAACCCTCTGCTCCATCCCCGCTCTCGTCGCTCCACGCCCCCCCCGCTCGTAGTGCCGCTCTCGGCGCTCAAAGAAAGCCAGCCCTGCTACTTGTCCGTAGCAGGGCTAAAACAGTGCAAAAACCACTTGCCCGGCGCCCGGAACTACATGTCCCGGGCGTCGGGCGATACGAATTCCACACCCCTGCTGGAGCAGTTGCCCATATTAACCAGTCAGCTTTTCTCTTTAGCTTGATCAGTTAAGATTTAAAAATGAAAGGTAGGAGCTGATTGGTTGCCAGGCTTCAGATTTTGACTGCTGCAGTTTTGATAAATTCCCCTCATTCTACCAAAGCAATGGTCACCTTTGGTGGAATTTCCATATAACCTCAACTGCCTATCATTTTGATTTGCAGTTTGCACTAAGGCTGGGTTCACACCTAGGCGTATTGTAATATGCGTGTCTGTCGCGCGACCGTCACGCGGTTTTTTTACCGCGGTTCGCGGTAAAAAAAGTTGCGCGATTCCAAAGGCTACTTGGCTGTATCCCAATGGAAAACGCCCTACAAAACGGCCCAAAGTAGTCCCGGGACCTTTTCAGGCGTGGGCCGTTTTGTAGGGCGTTAGGGACGGGCGGAAATACGCCTAGGTGGGAACGAGGGCATTGACTACAATGCAATTTATATTTTTGACCGTTATGTAGAGCGTTTGTAGGGCGTAGGACGCGCTACAAAACGGTCAGGTGTGAACGGGGCCTAAAGGTAAGCTTCTTGTGTATCTTGTTTGCCTGCTTGTGACAGGTATATTTTAGGAATGTACTTCGAACAATTAAACATTTCAAGGTAAATGTTTATGTACCATTTGCTTTTATTTATATTTTAAATGTATGTTTTTCACTATCACATGAATATCATATGGATTGTAATAGGTAGATGTTTTTTTTTAAATTTAGGTTAACGAAGTCTTTAGCCAAACCCGCAATGGGGAAAATGTGAAGATTACAATTACTTTGACAAATGAGTTGCCACCTACATCACCTACGTGCTTTCAGTTCTACAATATTATATTTCGCAGGTTAGTTATATGTTTTTGTCTTTTTAATGTTTATTGGGTTTTTGAGTGTCCTGTGGTTCTGTTTTCTTAATAGGTTCTTAGCTGAACTATAAAGCAGTCAAGTATAGAAGTTCTGTAGTGCAATAAAGTTAAAGAATCAAAGGTTTTTTTCTATTGTTTATTAAGAGACAGAGCCCGTCCATTACATACAGGGCCGCATCAACATAGGGACGTTTGAAGCACCAGCTCCAGGCCCACCACTGCAAAAAGGGCCGAGCCGTTAGATTTACATATGAATGGATTGTGGTATTTACATATGAATGAGCCATGAATCATTCATATGTAAATTAGGCGGTTTAATTTATACACACATTATGATGCGCAAACCCCCCACCACCCGCAATTATAGAAGGTGGTACAGTCCGGTATTCTGGCATTGTCTCCACTTATGAAAGGTTTTTCACTTCAGCTGTCCTTCATCCAGTGTCTGCTTTATCTGTGTGGTGTCTCTGTGGTAACATGTCAGTGATCAGGGTCTGTCATATATGGGGAATATGGCCTACATTTTTTTTTTGCTTGCCAGTGTATAATGCCCTGTAGGTCGAACTATTTCCCGATGGTTAACAACTTTCTGTGTCCCTCAGTGGACTCCAAAAAAAAGAGGATTTCTCTTCTGTTCATTGAAGGACACAGCAAAGGCTGGAAGACGACCACTGGGTTATACAGCACAAAATACAAAAAACAATCTGGGGCGGCCCTGCTTTTGGCCAATTACATGTTTGCTAACACAGCGCCAGTTTTTTGCCTGGAGTCAAGGAGTTAGGACCTCTCAATCCTTGCTGGGATTCTTTTTTCTATAATTTTTTTTTACTTTCCAGAAGATTCTTTTCTTCAGATTTCTGAACTCTTAAATCAGCAGCAGGCTGGGTAACAAGCTGCATCTATAAAGATCCTTGTAGTCTTCCCAGTCCTCGCAGCAAGCACATGCAGTTCCTCGCCCTGGGAGGTTCAGCTGTAAGGGCTCCGTGTCTCGGTAGAGCAGCCTGTGAGAACTAACTCTAGGAGCACTTATGATCGGCCGATCCTGATGGACCAGTCACATTGTCCTTTTACAGGTGGGTGGCAGCTTAGTCATGGCCAGAGGTTACCTTTATTGGAGGAAGGCACCCATGTGGCTCCCTGGGTGGAGGGGTGGTTGGCAGGGACTGAAGTCTGCCCTGTGCTCAGCTACTACCTTCGTCAGTGGCAGGCGCTGGTACCCACGGCCTTCCCGCCATCACTTCTGCCCATGTGACAGTATGTTCAGGCACGTGGGGCGGAGCAGTGCTCTTGCCTCTGGGACACGCTGCCATCCGCACATATCTTCAAGGAGCACCTGGTCAGTGGGTACATGGACTGCGCCTTTCCTGCACTGTGTCTCCTCCTGGGGCCCCTCTCCTTTACTGCACAGCCTGGGTTGGTCAGTGTGCTGCTGCCACTAGCTTGTATGACTGAGCAGTCTGCGGGGTCCCTGATGGATGAGTTTTTGGGTAAGGGTAGTGACGGTTTTGGCTTGCCCTGTGGGAATACAACCTATCACCAGACTGGTAACCTCTGCACGCCTGCCGCTTATGTTCACACTTTGTCCAGATATACCTCAAATGCCTTGCGATCTTCTGCACCCCCTTGTCCTTCGAAGTGTTTTCTTTGGCCATAGTCCCTAAAACGTACTTTGTATCATGCCTGCACCAGGGAATATCCTTCCTCTGCTTCCCCTAATATGCCGGTGTCATCTGATTTCGAGCAGGATCTGTCCGGTAGTGAACAGGATCTGTCCGGTAGTTCTGTTAAGTAAGGATAGTGGACCATGTGCACAGTTGTTGGAACCTTGCTCTGACCTGCATAAAATCCCTTTCTTGGTTTCTCAGACATTGGCAGAATGGGCCAAGCCTCTCCATGATCCTATGTTGCTCCAGCTTACGCTGAGCTTGTGGATCAACTTGTACTGGGTGTCAAGTATTTTTTTAATGCTGCTTTGGATGCTGGATCTTTGGTATCCAAATTATATGTGTTGGCAGTTAATTAGAAGGGTTTTTTTTTTTGGCATACGAACTGGTCAGCGTACCAGGCGGATGCAAAAGCTTTTATGGAGCTGTCTTTTCAAGGCAAGACCGAGGTTTGGTGGAGTCTGATTCTGACCACGCCCAAAGCTCATAAGACTGCTTTCTGTAGGATTTCAGGGTAAGAGTCAATGGGCATATTAATGTATTTCTCCCATTTCTGCATGTAGGCATGAGTAGGCAAAGTCCTCCTAATTAGAACAAGACCATCCAGCAAGGACATCAAGCCCAGGGTGTGGGTAATTTTTACACTTAGGTTCAAATTCCGTAAAGGTTGCTCCCGGGGAAAACAAATGGATGTAATGAAACAATTCCGAGGCCAAGAGCGTATAAACTTTTTCAAGGATGGGAAATTATTTTGACCCGTCTGAGGTAAGAAGTTGAAAGAGATGATTTGTACAAGTTGCAACCCAGTGAGTGTGGTGCTTCTATTCCCAGAGGGAGGAATTCCTAAGAATTGAGAGTAAAAGACCATGTGGAGACATCGCACCACTGGAATATTAATGCCATCCGAGCGTATTGTAATGGGATTGCGCAAGGAACGAATTGTTTCTCAGATGCAACCATAGCAAGTTATCCACAGCCAATGGGTCACAGTTTAGTGTTTCAAGAGAAACCCACAGCGGTACCTCGGCTGTAGCCTGGAACTTCACCAAGTTAGCCAATTGGGCATCTAAGTAGCATTTATAAATGTGAGGTATTCACAGACCTCCATGTACCCTGTTGTCTGGACCTGATCTTTTATTTGACTTGAGAGAGTTAATAATGAACAGTACCTCAGATAGGGTTATAGGTGCATTCAATGTGTCAAAAAATCTTCCTCACTGGGGGGGGGGGATGTGTCCTGTCCTGAATAGAGAGCAAAAAGATGTTCAAACTCATGAACGATCAGTAGTGGGTTGCTAGTCAGGGTTGGAAAAGATGGTACATGCATGAATCTATAACCAGCCTTTATAGCAGGGCGCACATTGGGAAGGCTTACAACAATACAAAACACAAAAATTCCCCAGCCTCTGCCAGCCAGCCAGCAACCAAACAAATTGCCCTGTCAACAGTATGCGTTAAAATCGGAGGTTTTAGTTGCACAGACTTTTGGCCAAAAATATGTAGAAGCCACACTGCCGCGCCAAGGCACCTCTGCAAAGTGTGGTCCTAACTCTATGTCCCTGCACCTTATTAGGAGGAGTTGGCTACCTCCAGGTACACCTGCATGTAATTTATCGACTTCATTAATATGCTCACACTTGGAGACTCGGATACATAGAGTTAGGACCACACTTTGCAGAGGTGCTTTGGCGCGGCAGTGTGGCTTCTACATATTTTTGGCCAAAAGTCTGTGCAACTAAAACCTCTGATTTTAACGCATACTGTTGACAGGGCAATTTGTTTGGTTGCAGGCTGGCTGGCAGGTTGAGGCTGGGGAATTTTTGTGTTTTGTAATGCTAGTCAGGGTTCCATCCAAGGTCCACAAATGCACTGGTTTCTTGGTTGGATGCAGATGTTGGGGGTTCTCGATTGTGGGGTATATGGACGACCTTCTCCTGAAGGCGGAGTCACCATTCCTCTCTGATGGAGGAACTTGCGACGATCCGTTTTTGCATGCAGGTTCTGGGCCTCATGGTGGCCTCTTTCGAGGCAGTGCCTTACGCACAGCACCACACCAGGATTCTACAGGGGGACATCTTTTCACAATGGGACAGGTCTTCCTTGTCGTTGGACAGGGCTGTTCGGGCGACAAGGGTTTCCCTGGTTTGGTGGCTTCGGCCTCCGGCCCTAGTGTCGGGCAAATCCTTCCTTCCCCTAAGATGGACGGTGGTCACCACGGACGCCAGCCTTCTGGGCTGGGGGGGTCCTGGACGATGTAGGGTCGTTGGAGTCCCGCCTCTCGATCAACGTGCTGGAGCTTCGGGCGATCCGGCTCTCCCTTCTGCATTGGACGGACCGTCTCCGGGGTCTGTCGGTCTGAGTTCAGTCAGACAACGCCATGTGGTGTGGATCACGGTTTGGCCTTGAGTACGGTAAAGGGCCAGGTTTCGGCCTTGACTGTTCTTTTTCAGAGTCCAATAGCTTTCAACGCCTTGGTTCGCACTTTCGTACAGGGGGTTACACGTATTACTCCTCCTGTTCGATCCCCATTGCCACCTTGGGATCTGAACTTGGTGCTTTGGGTTTTGCAGAAATCTCCTTTCGAACCTTTGAGAGATGCTGCTTCTGACTTAGTCTCAAAAGGTGGCCTTTTTGGTAGCGATCACCTCCGTTTGCAGGGTTTCAGAGTTGGCGGCTCTATCTTGCAAGGGCTGTTGGGGCATCTTGGGCCTTTCGTCATGGTGCCTCGGTTTCTCAGGTTTGTAAGGCCACTACTTGGTCTTTTGTTCATACCTTTGCCAAGTTCCAGGTGTTGCAGGCGGCCCTCTGATGGGGTTTTCTGTTGGGGTATTGTTTTTTTGGGCCCGCCCCTCTGCCTGGTACTGCTTTGTGACGTCCCTACGGTACATGATCCTAGATCTGTTTCCTGTGTCCTTCAATGAACGGAAGAGAAAATAGGATTTTTGTACTCGCCGTAAAATCCTTTTCTCTCCGTTCATTGGACACAGGTCCCCCCCCTCTCTGTTTGGGTGTGTACTCCTAACTGGTTGCTACTTACTGTAGACTTGTCAGCAGGTAGGGGGGTTTGACCACCAGCAGGGGCCGCCACTACGCTGTAATTTGTCTTTAGGTTTGTGCCTAGCGTCCTTCTCGTGCAGGTGGCGATATTACCCTAGAGTACATGATCCTAGATCTGTTTCCTGTGTCCTTCAATGAACGGAGAGAAAAGGATTTTATGGTGAGTACAAAATCCTATTTTTATGGTGAGTAGAAAAGTCCAATTTTTACAATGAGCAAAAATAAAAATCCTGTTTTATTGTACTCAGCATAAAATCCCTTTCTCTATCAGTCATTAAAGAAACACATCACTAACCCCACCGCGACAATTTTTTCTGTAATCTGTTACCTTTTTTGCAGATTGCTACCATGGAGCAGGCTTTTTACATAGTTACATAGTTAAGGTTAAATAAAGACACGGGTCCATTGAGTTCAACCTATGTGGTTGTGTGTGTTAGAGGGGGGTTATAGCCTATTGGACTTTGATATTTTGCCAGGTGTCCTATCTCCTGTAGGCAGTAGTATAATCCATTGTATGAAATATACTGTATGGATGCTGTGTCCCTCTAAACATCAGAGAAAGGAATTATACAATGTGTATCCAGTATCTAGGGCTAATGAATAGGAAAACTTGCTAGTCTATAGTTAGGGCTTGTTCCCACCGAAAGCGTGTGCGTTCCAGAGCGGTAGCTGCTGGAACGCACCGCGATCGCTGTGAAACTTCCCCGCGTTTTGGGGAGGGGGCGTGGCGTTGTATTCAATGGCACCGCTTCCACGCCCCCCGCCTGCAGTGCGATTGAACGCCTGGCAAAACTTTGCCAGCGTTCTGTTTAACTACAGGCGCAAAAAAATAGGGCAAGTTTTGCCAGGCGTTCGATCGCACTGCGGGGGGGTGGGGGGGTTGGCGTGGAAGCGGTGCCATTGAATACAATGCAGCGCCACGCCCCAAAACGCGGGGAGAAGTTTCACAGCAATCACGGCTCCGCTCTGGAATGCACACGCTTTCGGTGGGAACAAGGCCATAATATAATTTTTTACACCTAGCAAACACTAAGCATTAGTTGTGGTTGGACTGGCTCTTAATTTGTAAACAAAAATTCACTGTATTACTAAGAAAAGTCTAATTGCATTAAATTTTTGTTTTTTCAGGCTGCTTAAATTGATGAACATGAAGCAAATTGGTCGCAATTACTACAACCCTGAAGATCCAATTGACATTAGAACACACAAGTATGTTCTTCATTATGTTCTTGTCTTATAAAAAATAGTACTGTGCAGTAGTTAAACCAGAGATTTATTTAAAAAAAAAAGGATTTGCGAGCAGGAAGAGATGTATAGTGTTTCTTCTCCGCAGACGTGTTTTTACAGGTCTCGGTAAACACCAAGTAAATAAAATATATGTATCTAAATTGGCTACCAAATTATATACCTATCTTTTCCTTAAAAAAAAAACTATATAAAATATGTTAGTGTACACCATAAAATATAATACAATTGTCACGCTACCATGTACAGGTATCTCTACAGGGGAATCAAATATGTGACCACACTTCAGATACCAAACAATTCCAGTGAACTATAGTTTATTAGAAAATCAACGCAAGCTTAAAAAAGCTACGCAAACTTAACCATGGGCTACTGGGAGCATTTCCATATCTGGCATAACAACCCCTTTTCCAAGCACCTAACCTATTATGGCCGTTACATAGACGACATCCTCATCATATGGGACGGCCCAATAGACACCATCTTTGAGTTCGTGACACACTGCAACTCAAACCCCTTTAGCCTCAAGTTCACCCATGTACATGATGATCACAAACTCATTTTTCTAGACCTTGAGCTCACTCACAGAGACAAGACCATCACCACCATCACACATTTCAAACCCACTGCTGGCAACTCATATTTACACTATGACAGTTGCCACCACCCCCGATGGAAACAAAATGTCCCGAAGGGACAGTTTTGGAGGTTAAATAAGAACTGCACCCTAAAGGAAGATTACCACAAGCAAAGTATTCACCTCAAAAACAAATTTCTAGAGAAGGGTTACCCCAAAAAACTTATAAACAGGGCACAAAAATCCTTCCTAACAGAAAACACTACACCCAAAAACAAACAACAAACGCAGGACAGTGCGCTAAGGTTCATCACACCCTTTAACAGCAAATTTAAAGCCATTGAGTCCATTCTAAGAAAAAATTGGCACTTACTCAAATGTGACCCCAAATTAGGCCCCATACTCCCACCAAAGCCCACTGTAGTTTTTAAGAAAGCTAAAAGCATCAAAAACATAGTGGCGCCCAGCAAACTCTCAACTAAGAAAAGCAAAACAAAAACCTTCTTCTTCAGCAACAGAACAGGAGTACATCAATGCAAAAAACTACTCTGTTTAACTTGCCAATTTATCACCCATGGCCAAACGTCGTTTACAGACAGTTCTGGGAACACATTTCCTATTAATCAATTCATCACTTGCGCCCATGTCGTCTACGGCCTAAGATGCCCCTGTAACCTTTTATACATAGGCCGTACCATCCGCCCCCTACTGAAACGCATAGGAGAACATAGAAGATTTATTGAAAAAGGAAGTACCAAACATAGCGTCCCACGTCACTTCCTTCACAAGCACCAGAAAAACACCAAATTCTTACAAGTTTTTGTCATAGAACAAATCCCGGATCGTTTACCCGCAGCAGAGAGATTCCATGAATTATGTAAACAGGAAACATACTGGATATATAAACTCAATACACGCTCTCCCCATTGCCTCAATGAGGAACTTGAAATTAGCACTATAATTTAATGAGATTACCTCTCTTTAGCATTCAACTGATAACCAGCACCCCAGCCCGATAGTATTGCACATACAATTCTGTCCTTTAAACTATTCCCCCACGCCCAACATCTCCGAATGTAATTTGAACACACCCCCTACCACTACGTCATAACCACGCCCCCGCCCGTCCGTTTAAATCTGCCGCCAAATCATCAATGAGACTGTCACAGGTCGGCTCAGTAGATCGGGAAGTGAGCGAACACATACCGGCGTTCGCTCACTTCTCGATCCTGTCACGGCTCTCTGCCGTGACAGGGGAGGGGCTGGATTCCCCGCTCCGATCCTCCAGCGCTGACTGGCGGAACGGAGGGGGCGGGTACAGCTGGCGGATCGGGGGGGGGCGGGTACAGCTGGCTCTGCCTATCTAGAGGCACAGCCAGCTGTCACACGCAGCTGGGCGGAACCAGACATAATTGTCGGCTTCAGCTGCGGCGTCTCTATACCGCGAGCAGCAGCTTGCAGTATACTGCGGCGTCTCAGTATACCGCGAGCTACAGCTCGCGGTATACTGAGCCTTGGGTGACGGGAGGACTCTAGTTTGTGTCCTCCCGTTACCCTAAGGAGAACTATGGGGAAAAGCCTTAACCCCATAGTTCTCCTTTAAGCTGGCCATACACCTATAGATTATCTACAGATTCTCTATGGTCAGATAGAAAAAGTGCAGCAGATTCCTCTATCTATGCTAAACTGTGTGGATGGAGGAATCTCCCGCTGGGCCAAGCTTTAGTATCTTGCTAGTCGGCCCTGCTGGTTCTTACCTGCATCCAATCAGATTGTTCAGGTATTTTGACAGCCAGCGAGGCTGACTAGCAAGATACTGAAGCTTGGCCCAGCGGGAGATTCCTCCATCCACACAGATTAGCGTAGATGGAGGAATCTGTTGCACTTTTTCCATCTGACCATAGAAAATCTGCAGATAATCTATAGGTGTATGGCCAGCTTTAGAAAGAAAAGGCTTGGGGACTTAAGATGCTTAGTAGACACCCTCAAATTTGGCACTGGAGTGAAACATTATTTTAATCTGACCTGGCTTTTTATTTTGAAATATTGGTAGGTACCAGCACTCTTAAAAGAAGTGCGTACGTGGGGGAGATATTTCTGCTGGACCGGTCTGAAAAGTTTTTCTACATGAAAATAAAGAAGTGATCTCTCGTCTCTGGTTTCCTTTGGATGTTACATCTAGGGGAAGAAAAATAGACATTGCCACCTGATTGTCCTTTTTGTTTTTTTTGAAAGGCTGTGCACCTTAGAGGATCTTGATGGGTGTCACTAGAGAGGCCCATAAAGGGACAGGGCAAATAGGTAGTGCATTTCAATTCCTTTACGAGGAAATTGTTGTGGTAGGGCTGGAAAGGAGAGGGACATTTGTTCTCTTGTGTATTTATAAGCATACTGCTAAGGCTGGTTAGTTGGTGCATGTTTCCTAGAAAGACATCTCCTATAATTACCCACACTAGGTATAACCTAAAGCATAAGGAGCATAGTGGAGACCATCAATCTGAGTTCTTGCATTGTGGACTCTTAAGATATGTTTCTCGAAGAGTAGGATTATCTGAGCCCGAGAATCAAGTTCCAGTATCAGATGTGCCTTATGTTTCAAATGAGCATGATTAATCTCTGCATCTGGTGTATAGATTTCAAATCTATGATTAGGAATCTGGTAGCATTTAAGAAGAGTCGGCAAGGACAGGCATGTTTGTCCATCTATGGATTCGACTTGGTGTCCAGATGCTCTCCCTCCACGGTCTCCAAAGTTTCTGCATAAGTTTTTAAGGAATAGGAAGTTCTGGGGCCTCTAATGCTGAAGATATCAAAAACAAAGGTTGAGCTGGTCAAAGCCCTTCTACTATGGTCATTAGGGATGCACTGATACTAGTATCGGTATCGGTGCCCATACCTAGTATTTGGATGAGTACTCGCCCAAAAGCTCCGATACCTAGCACGAGTACTTCCTGTATCAGGAAGCCAGGCAGCGAATCACTACACGCTGCCCGGTTTCCTGATTGGCCAGGAAACGGCTCCATGCTCTCGTCACTTGTGATGAGAGAGCATCGAGCCGACTTCCCGGCCAATCAGGAAGCCGGGTAGCGTGCAATGACGCGCTTCCCGATTGGTCAGGAAGCTAGGATATCCGGGCGCCGTGTAATGACGCAGCGCCCGGCATTCTGATTGGACGGGAAGCCGGTGTCATGCTCCCTCGTCATCTCATGGATCATAATATTAAGAAAGTGACCTTAAAACATTAGTTTGTATTGCTTTAGAAAAAATGTGACCTGTCGCTTTAAGAAAAAGTATCGGTAATTGGTATCTGCATGTACTTGATCAAAAGTATCGATACTCGGTCTTAAAAAAGTGGTATCGGTGCATCCCTAATGGTCATCAAGAAGTACTTAACCCCTTAAAGGAGAACTATGGGGTTAAGGCTTTTCCCCATAGTTCTCCTTAGGGTAATGGGAGGACACAAACTAGCGTCCTCCCGTCACCCTAGGCTCAGTATACCGCGAGCTGTAGCTCACGGTATACTGAGACGCTGAAGCGGATTCCAACAATTGTGCCGGGATCCGCCCAGCTGCGTGACTGACAGCTGGCTCTGCCTATCTAGAGGCAGAGCCAGTTGTACCCGCCCTATCCGTTCCGCCAGTCAGCGCTGGCAGATCGGAGAGGGGGGAATCCAGCCCCTCCCCTGTCAAGGCAGAGAGCCGTGACAGGATCGAGAGGTGAGCTCACCTCCCGATCTACTGAGCCCGACCTGTGACAGTCTGATTGTCACAGGTCGGCTAGAACTATGAGGTGAGTGAAAAGCACTCACCTCATAGTTCTCCTTTAACCCCTTCATGACTGAGGCCCTTTTTTCAATTTTTGCACCCATGTTATATTCCACATTTTAGGCCTGAAAATGACGTAAAACCCCCCAACATTATATATTTTCTGAATGCCAAGACCCTATAGAATAAAATGGTGGTAGTTGAAAATTTTTATGTTGCGCAATATTAGCGCAACTCCTTATTAAACCCCAAAATTTAGTGACAAATTTAATTAAATGCCCCAAAACACAACAAATTACCCATTTTTTTAATGAAATATAAAAGATGAGGTTACAACAAGTAAAACGATACCCAACATGCCCAGTTTACAGATTGCGTGCGACCGTGAAACGGCGAAAAACTGCAGTACCCCAAAAAGTCAATAAAAGACACTTTAAAAGCCCCCACAGGTCATCAATTTAGAAATACCCCAAAATACTGGCCCTAGGATTATTGCTCTCACTCCGGCGTGCGCGGCGATACCCAACATGTGTAGCGCGTTCGTCGTTTTCATGCGTAGGCGCACCCGACGCGTGTTTACGTGGCGACGCGCGTGCTCGCGGGGGCGGGGTACTTTTAAAATTTTTTTTTTATTATTATTAGATTTATTTTATTTCATTTTAATTTTAAAAACTGTTTTTTTTTTTTTTTTTACTTTACTTTGACTGCTATCACATGGGGGGGCTTGCAAGCCCCCCCATGTAATAGCAGATGGTGGTGACAGGTCCTCTTTAAGGTGATGCTGGGGGTCCAAAAGACCCTCAGTGTCACCTTTACACTAGAAATAAGCTATTGAAGTGCAGATCGCACTTCAATAGCTTATAGCTGGGCTGCAGGAGCCCAGAACTGACAGCCCAGGGACCGGAAGTGATGCAATCTGCATCGCTCCCGGTCCCATAGAACGGGGAGGGGATCGATGAACGGAAGTTCGTCGACCTCCTCCCCAGCTCCCTGCGGACACAAAGATCGCAGGTCCCGGGCCCGTAGGAGGGGCAACGGAGCCCGGGAAGCACGGCGGGGGGGGGGGGGCGGCGGGGCGGCCCCTTCTTCGGGACGCAGAAGCGATCTGGCGACAGGTAAGTCGCCAGGATCGCTTCTGTTGTAAAGCCGACAGTCGGCTCTACAAGTTTAAACAGAGTCCCGGCGGCAAAAGTCGCCGGGAGTCTGTTTAAACAGCCCCGATGCTGGCGACGTACACTGTACGTCGTCAGTCACGAAGGGGTTAAAGACCAAGGGCTTTTTTTTTTGTTTACATGATATAATCGGCATTTTAGGCCTGAAAATTACTTCAAACCCCAAACATATATTTTCTGAAAGCCAAGTGTCAAGACATTGGCGCAACTTATTATAAATCCCAAAAATGTAATGAAAAATTTACTTGAGTTAAATTTAGTGCCCCAAAACACTATATAAAATGCTTTTTTTAAATATAAAAGATGAGGTTACAACGAGTAAATAGATAACCAACATGCCCAGGTAAAAAATTGTGTGCGTCCGTGAAACTGCGACAAAATTCTGTACCCCAAAAAGTCTCTAGTCGAGCCCCCAAAAAGTCGTTCTTCAAAAGCCGCTACAGGTCATCAGTTTAGAGATACACATAAATATTGGCCCAAGAATGATTGCTCTCACTCTGGCGTGTGCGGCGATACCCAACATGTGTAACATGTGCAGCACAATCGTCATTTTCGTATGTAGGCGCACCTGAAACGTGTTTATGGGAAGACACACGGGGGACTTAAGTTTTTTTAATTATTTTTACATTTATTTTATTTAATATTTTTAAAACTTTTTTTTAACCCCTTGTCCTCGGCCCATGGTAACATTACGGGCGGACGGCGGATCCTTCCCGGCGGGGTCACATAAATGTACGTCTTTTTGCGGGCGCGCGAGCAGAAACCCGCCGGGAAGGATAACAGCTGTTACCGGCTGTCTCATACAAGCGTTCGGCCGGCTCTATAGTCGGCCGATCGCTTGTATAACCCTGAAATGTGCGCCCCTCCCCCTCTGTAGCTGCTGCCGGTTATCCCGGGCACCCCTGCGGTGCCCGGGACAGGCACAGCGGCTGCTCAAAGAGAGAAGCAGATCTCTGCTTCATCAGCTTTTGTCCCAAGGTGACATTAGGGGTTTTGGGGAAGCCTGATGTCTCCATTAAGAGGACCTGTCATTTTTTTCTAGCTATCACATTGGGGGCTTCTTAGCCCCCTATGTCATAGCAATCAAGTTAAGTGTAAAAAATAAGTTTACAATTCATATTTTAAATCCATGAAACCAATTAAAACGTCTAATATAATACATACAATAATTAAGAAAAAATATTAGGGATGCACCGATATATCGGCCTCCAAAACATATCGGCTGAAAATGGCACTTTTGGCATAATGCCAAAAGTGCCATTTTCCTGCCAATACATCGGCGCATCCCTGCTTTCTGTCCTCCCCGATGGGCGCTGCTCTGTGTCCCAGCGAGGAGGAAAGAAAGTGTGACAGCCTGCCCAGCGATGCGGGAGGAGAGCGGTGAGCGGCCGGCGTCTCCTCCCACACTACTCAGCCTCCTATCACAGTCCAGCAGAGCGGCGTGTGGGCGGAGACAGGCCGCGCTGTCACAGGAGGCTGAGCTCTCCCTGCACCACTCGATCAGCCTCCTGTGACAGCGTGCCTGAGAGGAGAGCGAGGTACAAACACTAAGTGATCGCTGAGTGTTTGTACATAATTGAGGATATGGTATGTGGACTATATCCTCAATTATGAATGAATGGGAGTGAGCTACATCACCTCCTGTTCATTCATAGTTGTAGTTATAGTAACCATACTCTGTCCTCATGTTATCAATGAACAGGAACACTCATAGAGGATTCCTGTTCATTGATAACAGGGGACACCGAAAAAGAGATAGAGGACTTTGTGTCCTAAATCCCTTTTTCTATTTTAAAAGAGAAATATCAGGTGTCCGTTTAGACCCCCAATAATTCCCTGAAGTCCCTAAAAGTAATGTAAAAAATAAAAATATGTAATAAAAAATTAATTAATAAATATAAATAAATTAAAAAGTTTATAAAAAATAATATATTTGAAAAAATTTAAATTAAAAAAATTTCGGTTTCGGCCTGACAATTTTTGTTGTTTTTTTTTGGTTTTAAAATTTCCATTTCGGTGCACTTCTAAAAAATATAAATAAAGTGGTGGGAAAAGTAATTTTCAGTTTTGGCCTGACAAATTTTGCTGCTGGAGGTGCGTTGTGATGCCATTGGTTTCAATTGATCCCAAATGCACCTCCCATCTGCAGTGTGATCGCCCGCACTGGAACACGCGGTACTGCAATGCCCTGTGTTCCAGTGCAGTGCGATTCAAAAAAATGTGCATACCATTTTATTCTGAAGCAAACTTTATGTCTGTAATGCTGCATTTGTGTATTTTATTTTAAATAAATGAAAGTATTATTAATTTTTTTAATCCGATTAATCCAAGTTAATAATCGGCTAACTAATCGATTATGGAAATAATTGTTAGTTGCAGCCCTAGTCTCTATTCTCTTACTGTAATCCAGGTAACTGAGATTTTATGTCAAAAAAACTATTTTAAGTCAAAAGTCCTTTTAGGCTTAAAGATGATTAAAAACCTCCCAATATTTTCTGAAAGCAGAGACCCTGTAAAAAATGGTTTCCGTTTTAATTCTTCATGATGTTGCACAACATTAGTGCAACTGTTTATCAAATCCAAATTTTCAGTAAAAAAAAAAAAACTTACAAATTAATGTTAGTGCGGGCGCAAAATCCATATAATACACAGATTTTTGGTAAAATGTACAAAAAGAGGTTGCATCACATAACTAGATCCCAAACAAGTGAATTTGTGTATGCTATTGAAAGTACCCAAAGCTGCCCATGATGATTTGATGATGGCGATCACCTGACGATGATTTGAAAGCCTTTACAGGTCATAATTGTAGAGTTAACAATAAATTACTGAACGTATGTTTGTGATTGAATATGGGTGGGGCTTTTCATTTTTGTCAGTTTTTAAATTTTTTTATTGCTTTATAAATATTGCTAATATTTATTTGCTTAAAAAATAACTATGGGGTAACCTTTTTATCCCATAGTTCTCTTTAGGGTCACGGGAGGACATATACTAACCTCCTCCCGTGACCCAAAGCTCAGTATACAGCCGGCTATGGCCGCTATTTACTGAGAGCGCTGCAGCGGGGACCGATCCCTACTATACTGTCAGCGCTGGAGGATCAGAGAGGGGTGGGGGGCAATCCCTACGGGGAGCTGTGACTGACAGTCACCGGTCTCTGCAGGGAGATGATCGGGAGGTGAGCGAGCGATGGTATGTGTTCGCTCACTTCCCAATCTATAGATTCGACGTGTGACAGTTTCATTGTCAAACGTCGGCTCTAACTATGTTGATGAGTGTAAATTGCCCACTTCATAGTTCTCCTTTAAACATTAAACAAAAAAACTGACAAGGGGTTGGGCCATATTGCTGGGCATGTAGACATAATCAGGTGACCTGAATCACTTCCACTAGAAACTAACTATAGCAGCCAGACGTTTGTAGAAGACTGCGCTGCTGCCGACATATACATCAGTGGCAGCAAATCCTTTGTGGTAGACAGGTGTCCACAAATGTAGTTATATAGTGAATTTCTTACTGCACAGATTTTCGTTAACTACCATTCTTCTTTTTCCTTAGGTTAACTATTTGGCCTGGCTTTACAACCTCTATTTTGCAATACGAGACCAGCATTATGCTGTGCATTGATATAAGCCATAAAGTTCTTCGAAGTGAAACCGTTTTGGATGTCATGTACAACTTGCATTCAAAAGTTGGAGAGCACCACTTCCATGATGCTTGCAAAAAAGAATTAATCGGACAGATAGTACTTACCAAGTAAGTTTTCCAACTATATCCTTTGTACAGAAACCTGTAACATTCTTAGTGGTCTTTTCTTCTTTGCTGAATACTAACAGGGTTATTCACAAAGCTGCCAAAGGCAGCCGAGTGAATAAGCGAGCCGAAGTGAACAGAGCCAAACGACGTTCGGCTATTCACTCCACCTCAGTACGGCTGATGTCAGCCATACATCGGCTGCCTTCTGTCAGCTGAACATGCTGTGCATGTTCGGCTGAGCCGAAGTGCAGAGGTACTTCGACTCAGCCGATCCAACATCTGAATCAGCTGACCTGAAGCTCCGGCTGCTCACTCGCTGCCGTTCACCTCTATTCGCCTCAGCTATTCAGCTCGGAACCTCTGAGGTACAGAGCAGAATAGAAAAGAGTGAAAGAAAAATAATAATAAAAAAAGAACAACAATTGGGCAAAGCTAGCAGTGACATCCGGCCAATGAATAACAACTGGGCGAAGTTGTTATTGTTTAATGACAGATCAGTGTCCCCAGGTCACTTGGGGACGCTGATCTGTCATTATAACTGGGCGGAGCGAGCTGTGAGGTCACGGCTGACTGCCCAACTGTCATTTGCTTAGTTAGGGCAGAAGCATATGCCTTTGGCTCGGCTCGGCCGCCTTCAGCTGCTGTACGGGCTATTGTGAATAGCCTGTACAGCAGCCCTTTAGTTCGACTGAACCGAAGGGCTCCGGCAGCCAAAGAGAGCCGAAGCTATGCCTGGATCCTTCGGCTCTTTGGTGAACAACCCCCCAAATGTAATTTCTTGTCCTTTGAGGGACACAGGAAGTCTTTAAAAGAGAACTATGGGGTAAGTGTTTTCCCCATAGTTCTCTTAAAGGCCACGGGAGGACATAAACTAGCGTCCTCCTGTACAGCTCCCGGTATACTGAGACAGCCGCAGCCGGGATGTATCCGACATTACTGTCGATCCACCCATCTGTGTGAGAGATTATCGAGAAGTGACTGCGCGATGGTATATGTTCGCTCACTTCCCGGTCTATTTAGACGACGTGTGACAGTTTCATTGTCAAACATTGGCTCGAACTATGAGGATGAGTGATTTTCACTCACCTCATAGTTCTCCTTTAAGTTTTGGGGTTATAATGCCACTTATAGGAGGATTGAACACTGCCAAACAAAAATACTGTAGGCCAGTCCAAGAACACCCCCCACTACCACCACAAGCATTTTGCCGGTGCCCTTGTAGGATACTTTTTTTTTTTTAAGCCCTGTTGTTTGAGAGACTTATTTTTTTGCTAGCACAGTTTCCCCCGTTGATTTTTTTTTCTTCAATCAAGACTCTTCTCCACATCACTGTTAGAGCTTTATATCTTTAAATGCAGCTCATTTCATCTTCAGCCTGGTCTTTGAGGTGTTATGTTTGCTGGAGTAGACGTGGCAGGGATAGCCTTAAAGTGACCTGCGGGTACTGGTTTCTATGAAGGATGTTTTCAGACTCCTTTCTGAAAAAAAGTTAACAGCTTACCCCCAAGGAGTCAAGTTCTACTGCTATTACTCACAAATATCCACCCTCTAAGTAGTACCCCTAGTCTCATGGGGCTGAAGAGCACTGACCCTTCTAAAAATCCCTGTGCCCCCCAAAAATCTTTTTGGGCCTCCAGGGGTGTGGAATTCCTATAGTCCCGACGCCCAGGACATGCAGTTTCGGGCGCTGGGCGAGTAGTTTTTTGTACATTTAGCCCTGCTCCGGACAAGCAGAGCTAAATGTACAGTTAGGAGCCGCCGCTCGTTTTCATACAAGTGATCTGATTAGACCACTTGTATCAATCAAGCAGCGGCGATCGTGTCTGTGCCCCCCGTCCCCTGCTTCTCCAAGGGGCCTGAGACTACGGCACATGAGCTCACTATAGAGCAGATGAAGAATGTCCAATTTTCGTCTGCTCTGTGTGATCACTGAGACCGGAGCGCTGTATTGACAGCACCATTTGTCTTAGCTGTCAGGAACTGCACAGAAGATCTGTTCTGTGTTGGAGGGCAGGTTCCATAAAGAGAACCTGTCACCTACAAACTATCACAAACTATGTGATAGGAATAAAATCAAGTGGTAAAAAATAATAAACATTTTAAAAATTACAAAAAGTAAAAAATTATAAAATATATAAAAATTTAAAAAAATAAAAGTGATAAAGTAAAAAATAAAATGAAAACGAACCCCGCTGCCCTTCCATCTGCATGCAAATAAACGCACACGTAGGAGATTGTGCGTGTGCGTTGAGTGCTGCCGCCATTCCACTGTGTGCCATCTTGTGGTAGCCAGGCAGTAGAACGTTGTTACGCATGTGCATTAAAGGGTAAGTACACTTTTCCAGGTCATATGGGAAAATGGAATTACCCGATCAAATCTGGCCTGGTCTCTTCCAACCCCTGGCTTTACGTGCCTTTCGGCGAACAGTCCTTACCCTCTGCCAGTACGGGTGTACTATCTGTAGCTATCTATCAGCAGTCCTGCCCTATGTAATTTCGCTCGCAAATTGCAAGCACTCATTGGTTGACCACACTGACCAATGAGAAGCGCTATTTAGCACAGTCAAATACAGTTTTAATTAGGAATGCACCAATACAGAGAATTTGGGCGAGTACTTGTACTCGCCCAAATGCTCCGATACCTTCCCCAATACCGGAACTTCCTATCAGAGGAAGATTTCCTCTGACTGGCAGTGCTGTAGGGGAACATGGAGCCAGCTTCCCGTGCAATCAGGAAGCGGGGCAGCGACTAATGACCTGTCTCCCGGTTTACTGATTGGCCGGGAAGCCAGCTCTTTGCTGATTGGCCGAGAAGCTGGCTTCCGAGCCAATCAGCATCAAGCCGGCTTCCCGGCTAATCAGGTCATTACTCGCTGCCCGGTTTCTTGATTGGCTGGCTCGATGCTGATTGGCTGGGAAGCTGATTTCCTGGCCAATCACAATCAAGCCGACCCAACATCATGGAGTCGGCTTCCCTGGCAAGGAAGATGTGCGGCTGGACCCCATAAGGTGCCCAGGAATCGGGAATGCCCGAGGTCCACCAGTATCGGCAATTAGTATCGCAGCATTTTAACAAGTACTCGTTAATGCCCAGTATCGGCACTGATACCGATACTAGTATTGGTATCAGTGCATCCCTAGTGCTTATAATGGTCAACTTTTATTCATTTATATAAAACCTTTATCCCAAAAGGAAACCAAACATTTTGCTGTAACTGTTTAAAAAGTGTTGGGGTTTGGATTTAATTTGTGAGTCAAGTCCATCTAAATTTGCTAGTTCATCTAAATCTACCCTCTACACAGAGTGACAGTGCTGCTGTCCAAAGGTGGCTTCATTGCTCCTCCAGTGGAGCCACCCTAAAGCTAGTGTAACGGCCACCGCCGTAGACCTTAATGTTCGGGAACCAGCCGCGTCTCGGGTCCGCCGCTGCGTTCCACGGTGGAACGCACGCTCGTCACTTCCGGGTTCGAAGGCCGGTGTGCGTTCCACCTTGGAACGCGGAAGTGCGCCGATCCGTTCGGCGGCTCCTCCCCACACAAATACAGCACTATATAAGCGCCCAGACGAGACAGCATGGCGTTCCACTATTGAGCCAGAACGCCTGCTGTCTCCTGGGACCCTCCATTGCCTCCAGCCTCCAGTTCTTCTGCCTGCTACCCTGTCTGGAACCAGACCCCAAAAGGACCCACAGGTCTCCACCTCCACTCGAACCCTCAAAACCGCAAGTATTTAGTGCAGTTGCATACCCTTCAGTAAAGACTGTATACTTTACCAGCTTTTGCTTTAAGTCTTGCTACTTGCCTCGAACCTGGACCATTGCTGTACTGAATTGTGTCTCTCTCAACTGCTACCCAGTATACCCCGATTACTTTGGTGCTCGGGTTAGGGCTTATGAAGAAATAACCCCACTCTAAAACCAGAGATTAGTTTACATTAAGGCTGTGATGCAAGAAACCCTAACTCTCTGTTAATTAGACAGTGAAACCAGGGTTTCACTGACTGAGAGGCCTCCGCAGTTGCGATCCACAACCCCCACATCCTCAACAGGCGTGACAGCTAGCCACACACCTATAGATTACCTGCAGATTTTCTATGGTCAGATGGAAAAAGTGAAACAGATTCCTCCATGTACGTTAAACTGTGTGGATGGAGGAATCTTCCGCTGGGCCAAGCTTTAGTATCTTGCTACTCAGCCCTGCTGGATGCTACCCAGTATACCCCGATTACTTTGGTGCTCGGGTTAGGGCTTATGAAGAAATAACCCCACTCTAAAACCAGAGATTAGTTTACATTAAGGCTGTGATGCAAGAAACCCTAACTCTCTGTTAATTAGAGAGTGAAACCAGGGTTTCACTGACTGAGAGGCCTCCGCAGTTGCGATCCACAACCCCCACATCCTCAACAGGCGTGACAGCTAGCCACACACCTATAGATTACCTGCAGATTTTCTATGGTCAGATGGAAAAAGTGAAACAGATTCCTCCATGTACGTTAAACTGTGTGGATGGAGGAATCTTCCGCTGGGCCAAGCTTTAGTATCTTGCTACTCAGCCCTGCTGGCTCTCAAAATGCCTGAACAATCTGATTGGATGCAGGCATTGTTTAGGTTGTTGGATGGAGGAATTAGTTGCACTTTCTCCATCTGACCATAGAAAATCTGCAGAAAATCTATAGGTGTATGGCCAGCTTTAGACAAGACGTGTGTTACTGGCCAGAACATCATGTGAAAAAAAAGAAGCCTAATAAAAGAAAACTAATTCACCAATTGGGTTAAGATACTCTTAAATTCCTTTGTTCCTCAATGGCCTTGTGGTAAGTACAAAAATCCCATTGTAACAGTCAGATTTACTTTATGTATGACCATTGCTCTGCCTTTCTAACCACACAGGTACAACAATCGAACATACCGTATTGATGATATTAACTGGGAATTTACTCCAGAGTCAACATTCAAGAAATCGAACGGCAGTGATGTCTGCTTTATTGACTACTACAGAACAGTATGGCAATCTATATAACAAAGCACTTAAACTATTCATTTGTTTGCATCATTAAATATCTTTATGTGTGCTACATTTTGATATTCTGTATACTGGAGAGACTGTAAGCAACATGCCTTCATTGTAGGGGCAGTGTAGTCATATTGACAGTTTCAGCTTGGAGTGGTTGAATGTCAGTACAATACTGTGTAGAAGGAACTTCTGATGCATTTGCATGTGGATGTGCTGTTGTAGAGTCATACCACACATTAAAAAGTTGTTCTATGTAAGTGTAAATGGGGTCTAAAAAAAGAATACCCTCCATTAGTTTCAATTTGCTTTTCCAGATTCTATTTTTTTTTCCTACAGAAAGGTCTTCCTCGGCTATATTTTCATGGACAATATCTGTATATAAATTTACCTTTGCTTAAATTTCCATGCATTCTTACTTAATAGCTTAGATCTTTTTAGAAGGTACCTGTGGTAAACCAAATAGTGAGATTCTTTTTAGTTGGTTCCCCATATAATGACTTTCCAAATCCTCTCCCAGTCTGGTCCACCCACTACTGCATTTCTCAGTGCAGTGTGCACACCTCTTTACCCAGCACAGAGGCTTGCATTGCTTTTTCTTGATCGTACAGTACAGGACACAGACAGATTCATAGACTTAGTAATATGCAGGTATCATCAGGTGATTCTCACACTCTGAGAACCCTTATATAACCCTTCCCATGGCAGGAACTCCACAGTTCTTTGCTAGTGTCCTTAGGTGATGTAGGTCTCCTCTCTCCTGAGGGAGATGTGGTAGTTTAGTTATCTCTACACTTAGTATGTTTCTTCAATCACGATTGTTTGGCTACGGGTACCTTTCAAGCTTCCACTACCGGGCTGTACCCAGACCCCACCGGACTGAAGACACGACTTGTTATGTTCCTTCAGGCAATGAATTGGATCCTGTTATTTTTTCTTTAATTTTTATGTACACGCGCTCATTTTCTCCCCTTCCCCCTTTTGCGGCTCCCCTTCCTAGGGTTTTGATATTTTTATTAAATATTTTTTTCGGTGATACTTTTTATTTTTTCATTTATAGTCCACTTGCTTGACATGGGGCTGCCCAGCCATCAAAGCTAGCGTCCTCTCAGTCTGCAACGCGCAGCCGCCGCTGAGATCCCCTGTTGGGGACAGTGCACTTTCGCCTGCACTCCAACCACGCTGACTGGTCCCCATGGCATCCTATGACGCGTCCGCAAATACAGCTGCGGTGCCGCCTATTCTTTCTACCAGCTTGTCTGGCAGCCATTTTCTTACTTTTTTCGATCTACTATTATCTTCTTTCATCTGGCCCCCTGGTGAGTGTTCATCTTCTTTTCATTTTGCATATGGCAGTCTGTGTATATGTACTGCTCGATTTCTCCACACCTCGGTGGTGTATTATTGTTTTTGTATCTTTTTTGTTGTTGTTTTTTTAGTTTCTGGCAGGCTGTGACGTCACTATGACGTCAGGGGGATGTTCCTAAGCATTATGTAATGATGTGGGGGTATATACTCACCCGAAGCTCTGAGCTGGCTTTCTTCTAGGCCCGATGGTCATATCTATTTTGGACTGGTACAACTGTAGCATTCTGACAGCGTGGGAAAAGCAGACGTTCCCTATATCAGTGGTTTTCAACCTGTGTAACCTCAGGACCCACATTAGTCCTTGGTCATTCAGTCGCGACCCAAGTTGAACTGCAATGGAACGCATGGCATGTGGTACCGCACGTTCTGATGCGGGCAATAGAACTGTGGGTGGGAGATGCATTTTGGATGCCATTCAACTGAATTGCAATGCAATGCACTCCCACACCAGAATGTGCTGTGACGGAGCGCCATCCATATGTGTATCACCTGTAGAGGTGCCAGGAGCCAGAATGTAACACCCCCTCCCCCGGTCCAGGTACCTCTATAGGACACGCAAGGGTGCTGTAATGGTTGCTTGGCGCGAGAACTGACAGTGCTGCGCCATTGGGGGAGGCTGAGGAGCCTCTCACCTAGAAAAGTGTAATGCATGCTGCGACCCACTGAACACGGGATCGCGACCCACTTTTGGGTCACGACCCACCAGTTGAGAACCAAGGCCCTAGACCATCCTTTTTTCTGTTAGCCAAGGCAAGGGACTCTCTCACTTGTATGGTGGATTTTCGATTTGGCAATGGAACCCCCGGATATCCTTCATTAAACTTTGGTGGACTGTGACGAACTCCAGCCTGTTGGACTGGGGAGGTTTTCTTGGGAGACTAACAGTCCAAGGAACCTGGCTGTCAAGGTAATCCATACAGTTGATCATCATTCTGGAGCTGAGAGTGATTCGTCTCTCCTTTATGCATTGGATGAGCCACCTTCAAGCGCTACTGGTCAGGGTTCAGTCCAACAATGCTACAAACGTGGTGTGGTGTACTTAAACCACCAAGGAGCTAGCTGCACAGCACAAAAGAAGAAAATCTGATCTTGTCTTGGGCAGAACTTCATGTTCAGACCTTATCCAACGTGTACATGCCAGGAGTGGACAGTTGTCAGGTGGACTGTCTCACCCAAAAGAGGATGGACTCTTTGCGTTCAGACTGTACAACAAGTTGGACAGGATTGTATCTGTCAAGCGCTGACAGGTGCGCTTGAAGGGAAGCAGTGAGGATGGGACCCACTGGCAGGTAGCAGCCTGAGAAATCCAAAAGTGAGGTACCAAGGGATAATCCAAAGGAGTAGTCGAGCAAGATCCGAGGTCGAGGCGGGAAGCAAAGGGTCAGAGATGGTGGCCGGTCCAAGGTCAGTACACGGGAAGTCAGCAGGAAGTTCAGTAAACGGGTAGCAAGGCACATGGGAAGCTTTGTATGTCACACCATAAGGTGGAATAACTCAGCTCTAACCAGGTTTTTATAGCCAGGGGATTTGAGTCCACCCCCTGGTCTCCGAGGCGACTAGGAGGCTTCCCTTCCCGAGGGCCAATGGCAGGCGAAAGGTGTGTGTGGGCTGGGGAACCTCCCCCAGCAAGGCCCACATCTGAAGCCTAAACAGGTGCATGCGCGTTGCGCACGCATCCCCGGGCTGCGCGTGCAGTCTGTGCTGCGCAACCGTCGCTCGGCACGCACAGTAGCTGCTGGGGCGCCCGTCTGCCAGGCGGAAGGGAAGTCTGTACCCTACGCCGTACCCTCTGGCCTCGTGGGGAGGTGACGTCCCTGGCTTCCTGACAGTATCCTAGTCCAGAGGTTGTGTTCCTTGCCGCCATCATTCCTGCTAGGAGGGTCTCCGAACTGTCTACTCTTTCATGTAAAGCTCTGTTCCTTGTTCTTCACAAGGATAAGGTTGTCCTTTTTGTCTAAGGTGGTATCCTCTCATCTTATTGAGGATATTGTGTTGCCTTCCTTTTGTCTGACTCTGAAACATCCCAGGTAGTTGGCTCTCCAATGTTTGGATGTAGTTAGGGCTGTCCGAGTATATCTTCCTGTTACAGCTCATTCCTGACAGTTGGGTTCTCTTTGTTCTTCCCTAATCTACCATTTCTAGGTGGTTTAGGCAGGTCCTTTTGTATGCTTGCACTGTCAAGTTTAAGACCCCACTTTTTCTTGTAAAGGCTCAGTTGTCAGTGCCTCTTGGGCTTTTAGCCTTCAGGCATTTGCATTGCAGATTTGTAAGGCTGCCACCAAGCCTTCTGTTAACACCTCCTAGTTCTGCCAAGTTGATGTTCGGGCTTCTGCTGATGCGAGTATCGGTATTAAGGCGTTAAAGGTTATTTGAGTTGGGGTTTCCCCTTGTTTTTTCTGTTATTTAGGCCGTTAGCAGTTGTTTTGCTGTGCTGCCTACTCCTCAGTGGACATCCCAGTCCTCTTTGAATCTGTCTGTGTCCTGCACTCCGCTGAATCAGTTTATTGATAGTTTGTTAGTGACACCAAGGCCCCCTCTGACATATTTCACCCAATCCTGGGCTTAATCATCCCTATGACTAAGCCCAGGATTGGGTGAACCATGTCAGAGGGGGTGGACCACAGACAGGACTCGGTGTCACTAACGAACTTTCAATTAACTGATTCAGGGTGGAACGGAGTATGGTCAGATTTTTCCTTTACTATATACCTATTTGGTTGGAGCAAGGACACTCCTGCCAGCGAGCACCTAGCTGTCTTTCCTCTGCTATGGAGGAGTGGTGCTTTCTTTATATGCTTTGGTCCTGTACTGTACAATTAAGAAAATACAGTTTGTGCCCTTTATTGCTCCCAAAAAAAAACAGGATTTCTTGAAGGGGGTGAGTTTATATGAGGGTCCTCACAAGTCTGGCCAGTGTTCTGTAATGTACTCTTAAGAAATTGATTTTATTGACTACATCTCATTGCTTGGAGTACCTGGACCTTTTCCTGGATACTTTTCAGGCCTCTCAATAACTTTACAAAGGTACATTCCAATGGCTTGGGATAAATCTGGTCTTTCTCTTGACAAGATAATCTGGTTACATCCTCTAACCAAGGTATCTCTGTCATGGTGACTTCTGTCCCTGGTAAAGACTTACAATTTCTGTCAGGTTTTTATGTCTAAAACTATTTGGAGAAATTTTACTTCATTCCTTTTCCAATGAGGCTCAAAGTAGAAATGGAGAGTAGGGGCTTCACTGGTACAGGTTGTTCTAACCCTCCCTCACGCCAATAAAAATCTGATTGTGCCTGTGTCTTCATGCTGTAAAAGATTCTCTGACTAATTGGTCCAAAAGTAAATATTACAATTATGCTAGGGGACTATTAACCCCTTCATGACTGAGCTTTTTTTTCCCAGTTTCTGTTCGTTAATGACTGGAGCACGTTTTACATTTTTGCTGTGTGATTCTTCAACATCAGTAATATACGTTCTCACTATGTGTACCCACATGTATTTATATATTGTTTTTTAGAGGACAGGTAGGGCTATATATTTATATCACATCTGTGTCTACTGCCTCACTTAGTATGAATAACATATTTTAAAAAACAAAATAACGTAAAGAAAACACTTTTTCCCCAAGTTTTGATTTTCTTTTTTTTTTAAATAGCAAAGCTAAATAAATAATTATTATTGGGAAATACCTCACATCCCTAGGATTTCAGAAATGTTTCTGTACTTTTCAGCCTAAAACTAAAAGCTAAAAAAATGTTTTCTTCTCTCTAAAAACTAACAATGGTTAGGTTAGGTGGCCTACGGTGCCATTAAGTGTCACACTTAGGGACAGCAACATACTTTGAACAACGCCGTCATGCCGGGCTTAAATTTTTTTTAAAAAACCCCTTAGGGTGAAAAACAAATCTGCAGCTCAGCTGCAGATTTTTCATTGTAACATGTTTTTTATAATAATTATAGTATAATAATATATTTATATAATATTTTTAAATTTTTTTTACAGTCTTTTAAAACTTTTTTACACTTTACAATTTTTTTTTGTCTATTATATCAAGCAGTCCCTATGACTAATGGTGTAATGAAGTGTACAGCGCTAAATGCCCTTCAGGAAATTAGATAACGGTAGGGATCATATGGTGTCACCTCCGTGTCAAGCAATCGTGAAACAGTGTATATATAATAAATATTTGTGTAAAAGTCCCTATGACTACTTGCTAAATTATTTTTTTTAAATGTTTGGTTATTATTAGGCTGCTCTAAATTTAGGAACAGCCAATAATAACCTTAGTGACTGATCCTGACAGTGTGACAGGATTAGATCTCACTAGGCTTCTGATCGCTCTCAGACTATCAGAAGTCTGATACATTTCAGCAAGAAATACATTGTTACATATTTATGGCTGAAGAACGTAAACAATGGACAAGTTCCATCTCTACAGAGCTGTTAAAAGTGAAATAGCAGAGCAGTGAGTCATGTTCTGCTTATATGCTATTTCTCCTGTCAAATACCGATCACATATTTGTAACAGCTTCTTTCTTTTATTGATGAAAGAAAGAAGCTTTTACAAAAGCTTAACTATTGAATTAATGGATGCCTCAATACTGAGGCATTAATGAACAGTAACCGCTGATTCTCAATGGTTACCAGCATTTCAAAACCCTGAATAGCTGCTTGTGTACAGTGTACATGAGCAGTCATTTAGGCACTTCATGATGGAGATGTACAGTTGTGAAGGGGTTAATATTACCATGTCCTTCTTACAGAATGGCAGTGTTTTTTTTTTATGTAGAGGTGTACAATTCACCTAAAACCCTGGCAGCAAAAATGTTTAAGTTCATCCTTAGGGTTATTGTTAATGTACAGGTATTCCTCACTTAACGACCGAGTTCTGTTCCTACGACCAGGTCGTTAAGTGAGGAACACTATACAGTACTGTACTTCATTAGTACAGTACTGTTTAGTGTTGCAGATGTACAGTACTGAACAGTGTACTGTACATCGGGCAATAAAATACTTACCGGGACCCGCAGTGAAGAACTGAGACTGACGAGTAAGGTCGGAGGTCAGTCATAAGTGCGAGTGGTCGCAAAGCAGGTAAGTCGGTATGCGAGGAATGTCTGTATGGTATTTTAAAACACATTAATATGTTATACACTGCTATGTATTTTTCATCTTAACCAGTTTGTATTATTTTAACAGCAATATAACATACAAATCACAGATCTAAAGCAGCCTGGAGTTATCAACAATCCCAAAAAGATAAAAGGACCACCTGGAACACAACCAAGTCCTATTGTTTTGATTCCAGAATTTTGCTTTTTAACAGGTATTACAGAGATATTGCTAATACTTTTGTGTTGTTAAAGGAAGTATACGCCTGTCTGTTTTTTTTAACTCTAAAGCAGCTGAAATTAGCATGCTCTCTGTGAATAACAGTAAAATCATAGGGTAAGTTTACTTTTCAGACCATTTTTCATGTTACTCCCATATTCAGGGTGTAGATGAAACATGGTCGTAATGGTGCGTTAATGTCACTACACTTGTAGTCCATTATGCAGGAGCCAGACCATGCGTGCGTTGTAGTGATCCAATTTATGAAGAAGTATGCATTTATTTGTATGTTTTTCTGAAAGGTGGACTTGTACCTCTGAACTGTTTTTCTTCTGTTGCAATGCTCCACTATGTATAAAATAAGTCCTAATTCATTTGACTTTTATTGCCTGCAAATTCTGATCTCTTACTTTAAACCCCTGTAGGATTTTTTCAGTAGTCTGTAAATATCCTAATACTTTAAGTGGAGACACAAAGCAGTAAAAAAAACCGTAAAAGTGCCCTATTTATTATTGTCCTATAGATCAGGCCTTCTTAAACTTTCTCCACTCGTGACCCCTTTTTGGCCGAGGAAATTTTTAAGGCACCCCAACGTCGGTCAGTGTCTCTCTCCTCTTCTCCCCCCCCAGCACCAGTCAGTCTCTCTCCACTTCTCTCCCTCCCCCCCAGCACCAGTCAGTCTCTCTCCACTTCTCTCCCTCCCCCCCAGCACCAGTCAGTCTCTCTCCACTTCTCTCCCTCCCCCCCAGCACCAGTCAGTCTCTCTCCACTTCTCTCCCTCCCCCCCAGCACCAGTCAGTGTCTCTCTCCTCTTCACTCTGTCAGCGTCTCTCTCTCTCCTCCCCCCCGATACCCCCCGGCGTCGGTCAGTCAGTACTACTAAGCCCCCTCCTTACCTTTACGTCCAGCAGCTGTGCTCCACTGCTGCTGTGTTAAAGAAAGTTCAGTCAATGTAAAAATTTAAAAAAAACCTTCCTGTGCACACGTGCTCAGGAATGTACCAAGTGCACGGGGGGAGGGGGGCGACCTTAACTACACTACACTGCAAATTATACATTAAACTGAAATAAAACACAAGTACCGTCCTGGCCGGGGACTCGGATCGCGACCCCCCTGTTAACTTCAGGGAACCCAAATGGGGTCGCGACCCACACTTTAAGAAGCACTGCTATAGATCACATGATGGATCTTGTTAGGAATGCCCAATCCTAGTCTGTGGGTAGCCTGGTCTAAATGGACTGGCATCTGTTTACACCCGGTTACCCCTGACTACAGCCAGGTCTGGAAAAAGCAAACAGAACAGGGTTCTGTTTTGATGGACCTGATCTTACCGGATCAGGGGTATTTACATGTACACAGACGCATATCCATTTACATCCAACTCCCTATAGACTGACATGGGGTCCGGTCAATTCAGATTTTTTTCTCCATCGCAAGATGGACAAAAGCACTGGACAGACGGATGTCACAACAGTGACATCCGATCCGTACAACTCTGATCAGCAGAGGATCCATGCATGTATCCCCTCCTGATCAGCCTGTGTAAAAAAAGCCTAAAAGAGTTAATTTCCGTGGAAGAAATTATTTTTATTCATTTCCATCAAGCTGCTAGGTGAGTGACAGGGTGGATAAATAGCTCTTTCTTGGTACAGCATTTTCCCTCGGGTGAGCAGCGCTGCAGCTAGTGACCTACTACTCCTTATCCCAGCAGAACCTCAGTATGCTGAACTTGACTGCATTTGGTATGTGGAGGGTGTCCTCGATTTTCTTCCCCCTCTCCCCTTACACTTTATGTGGGTTAGGGTGCTTCTCCCATCTCAGGAGACACACTGTCGGGGTCCACCTTGGCCATATGGGGAATATGCTTATTATTATGTCATCCGGGGATCTTTTTGTCACTGCTTCTATGTTTTTGGGAACTGGGGTGGAGTTCTTGGCCGCGACCTGTGTGGCAGTTGCACAGGGGCACTAACGAATGTCAATGTGGTGGTTTAAAGAGTTAAACAAGTCGTTCTGGTAGAGCTTTTTTTGTAATAGAAGTGTCAAAGAATGTGGAAGCAGGGTGTTGTGGAATTTTTTTTTTTTTTATATATATACATTTCAACATTTCACTACTCACTTACTTTGTTGTCTTTTCCCTTTCTTCAACTGGGAGTGACCCAGCGTTTAGTTTTAAGAAAATCAAAGGATAGTTTTCACCTTTGATATTCTATTCCAATGCCTCTGGCTAACCATTCTTTTTTTTCTTACCTTTGCTAAGGAGGTAACTTGCGTTGTTCTCCCTCTTCTTGCTGTGGGATCTGATCTTGAACCTTTTGGTTCTTCAGAAGCCACAATTTAACCCATCAGGGAGATGTCTCTGATTACCTTGACTCAAAAGGTGGTTTTTCTTATAGCCAACTCTTTAAGGTGATATTAAAGTAAAAAATTCCCCCAATGCTGCTTTAAGGACTTAACTTAAAGGAGAACAATGAGGTGAGTGATTTTCACTCACCTCATAGTTCGAGCCAACGTGTGACAGTGAAATAGTAACATCTGTGCAGACTCTCTGAAACCATGCATGGAATTTTGTATCTGGATTTTGTATATCTTTCTCTCACTTCAGTTCCGACACATCCTGCTCCTTCAAATTTTTCGTCACTACGATCAAAATCAATCATCGATTTGACTCCATCAACTATTAGAAAGTCCAAAGAAAGTTTCTTTCAGATGAAAGTTCTTTTGAAAATCTAAGCAGTGTATAGCCAGCTTGAGATCTCTATTCCCCTAATATGGTAAGAGCTATCAGACTACCTGAACACCACTGCTTCCTTTCGGAAGGCGGATTCATTATTATATCATTACGGATAATACCTGTAAAATTCAGCTTCCAGCGCATCCAACTCCGGATGTCTTCACCAAATCACGAAGGGTTTGCTATGAAACATGAGAATCCTTTTTCTTCCTGGACCCTAATTTATCACACTTCGCCTTGTTAGGTTTGTAAAGTTGCAGCTTTGTCTTCCACCTGCACCTTTACCAAGTTATATTTGGTGAATATAGTTGCATAAGGAGATGCTAACTTCCACTGCCCTCTTGCAGACGATTATGTGAGTACTTTCTTTTCCCTAGGCATTTACATTTTTTGCCTCTAGTTTTTGGTTTGGTGTCTTTGTATACCCCAGTTTTTTAGGGACCACTTTTGGACGCCTCACAGGTTGTAAATCTAGTGTGTTGTTTCCCTCAATGGAGAAATAGAATGTTTTATTTGGTACCCACCCTGATGTTCATCAAGGGAAACAGCACTGAATATTTATAACCTGTGGGTAAACTGCTGCCTACAAAAGGATTGGACACTAAGTAAAATGAAAAGGAGCCATCCTCTCTAGTAGCTATGCCCCTAAACCTACTTTATTAGAAGTTGCATTATGAAAAATAACAGTGGAAAGAACATACTTCCCTTAACACAGATCGGTACAACTATGTCAGCAAGCCAATCAAATAAATGAGCTCCTAAGAGGGGGGGTAGCTATGTCCCTCCGTGAATTTTGGTAAAAAGTATCTCAAGGTAAAACTTTTTTTTTTTTTTTTAAACGCTAGTTATTTTATTGGACATTTTTATAAGCATGTTATGTAATACGTTTCTTTTTATTTGAAAGGTTTAACTGACAGAATGAGAAGTGATTTTACTGTAATGAAAGACCTAGCAATTCATACTAGGCTAGCCCCTGAGCAAAGAGAAAAGCAAGTCTCAAAATTTTTGGATTACATTCACAAGTAAGATGTATTTTTTTTTTAAACGCTAGTTATTTTATTGGACATTTTTATAAGCATGTTATGTAATACGTTTCTTTTTATTTGAAAGGTTTAACTGACAGAATGAGAAGTGATTTTACTGTAATGAAAGACCTAGCAATTCATACTAGGCTAGCCCCTGAGCAAAGAGAAAAGCAAGTCTCAAAATTTTTGGATTACATTCACAAGTAAGATGTTTTTCCCTTCAATTCTGCATTCATTTTAATAAAATTTTTTTTTTAAAGTTTATCATTTTGGTGAAACCTGCATATTCAATAAAACAGTGGCAACCACAGCTGCAAAAAAAATCACCCACAGAAATCGGATGTAATCTTACACTAGTAAACTAGCATTGTACCCGCCCTCTGCTGCAGTTCTCCATCAGGTCCATCAGCAGAGGGCGGGTACAAAGCTAGTTTACTATTGGCTATTGCAAATTGAAATAGCCAATAGGAATCTAGCAATGCATTCCAAAGGCCAAAACCTTGTTTTTTTTTTCTATTCTGACATGGCTCCGTGTCAAGATAAAGAAAAATCAGTGTTTCTCTCCTGGGCGGCCTGGAGCGAAAGGCTCCCAGAGTGCCCGGGAGATTTTGTTTTTGTTTTTTTGACGCTGCAGAGCCGCCGGACAATAGAAAACTATTGGGCGGAGCTAGCTGTCACTGCTAGCTCCGCACAATCGTTTTCTATTTACTTTTTTAAACTTTTTTAACTATTTTTTTGCTCTGCTCGGTCCCTCTGAGGGACTGAGCAGAACATCCGAGCCGAATGTATACCAGTGCATACTAGGCAGCTTGATATATGGAAGAAATATCTACGCAACAAATTGTAAAATAAGGCAACTGAATTGTAACATTGTACTGTGTCTGCAGGGATGATAATGTTCAGAAAGAACTCAAAGACTGGGGTCTCAACTTTGACACTAATTTGACGTCTTTTTCTGGAAGAGTTGCTCCTCCTGAGAGAATTTTGCTGTCAAATAGACATGTAAGTATTTCCACATAGTGCATATAATTGCCATTGCATCTGCACTTGTCCAGTCTCTGAAAACTTGCTTTCTGAGTAGGCCAACCTTGCTGATCGATTGGAGAAACCTCGTAATTGGCACCATTGGGCTCCTATGAATTTCCTACTTTCCTCAGCATTTACCATGGAATGGGTTCATATTGAGGGACTGAGTCCTGGCTTTTTTCGCTGGGTGAAGTTTTACACTCATTCTGCACTCTTTTTTTCCGCAATTCAGCTTAAAGTAAGCTTCTGCTTTGCTAAACAGAAATGTGGCACTCCAATCTCCGGTCTGTTCCTACTGCCCAACTACAGTGACTTTAGTTGAGTATGAGCCTCCTGGAGTTGAAAGTACCTGAGGCTTTGCCTCGTACACTGAGCTTTATTGTATGGTACCCACACGGTCACAACATGTTTGTATCTAGACAAGGGTTCTCAAAGTACTGGCCCGTGGGCTACTTGCGGCCCACAAACCTGTACTATGTGGCCTGCTGACATGTCAAGTATGTGGTCACAGACCGCGTACCTGACTTGCGTGTGCAGCTATTTGTTCTTCATCTCTGTCAGATGCAGACCACATAGCTGATGCTGGCTGTGCGCTCAGTTTCTTTTGCCCGGAACGCTGAGCTCCTGCCGAAAGGATGGATTAGTAAGGTCTACACCAGACCTTACTAATCAACCACTAGATCACCAGGGAATTATGTGCTTTGCCTGCGTTCCGTTCCACTGCAAACGCAAAAAAATGCTGCTTGCTCCATTTTTTGTGTTTGCAGTGGAACGGAACGCAGGCAAAGTTTTGCCACACATCCGATCGCAGGGGGCGTGGAAGCGATGTCTTTGAATTCAATGCACCGCCAAGCCCCCTATCGCCCCAAAACGTAGGGGGAAGTTGTGAGCGATTGCGGTGCGTACCGGCAGCTACCGCTCTGGAGCGCACCGCATTCGGTGTGAACAAGCGCTAAAGTACTACCACACTTTTCCCTGCAAAGTCATTTTCTGATCTCCCTGCAGCCTTAGAAGAGTGTGGACCTCTGGTTGCAGTTAGCATTTCTGAGTCTATATGATGAGATTGTTTTTAAGGAATCAGTTTCCTGCTTTTACCTCAGATGTACAAGAGACATCCAAGGTAATGCCCCTTTTATCCCTTATTGTTGCGGTACATATTACTCTGCATCTGCAGGATGAGCTTGCTGTCTCCAGCCTTGAGTCTTTCAGAGCTTCTACAGCTGCAAAGACCTTTCCTGGCCATATCTAGACCCCGCTGTTCTGAAGAAGCGGGGCTGGCCTGCAATGTTACTTTGTAGACTGGGTCCTGCGTTTGGCGTCCACCTTGGTATTTGGTGCAATATATTTGGTTAGTCACAGGGTGCTATACATGTCCTGAGCAGTGGCGTATCCACATGGTGTCACCCAGTACCTGAAGACCCCCTGGAGGATGGTGTAGGCTCTTACGAGGCAAACGAAGCTGAGGTTGCGTGGGTAATCCTCCACTGATCCTCATGGATGTCCCTAACTAGCAGCTAGTGATTAGTGAGTAAATGGTTCAATTCACCCCTCTACATACCCTTCCCCAAAGGAGCTACTCTGCAATATGCACTTTACACAACCCCTCCCCCCAGCTGGCTATGCTTAACTTGCCTCTCTGGCCATCTTTCATCACCATAGGCTGGTTGGCTCATGCACAGTGATGGCTGGGGGGTGGTGCTCCTAATTTGTCTTCTTCTGGGGGCTGAGACACATTTGCGCAGGACAGTGTGGCATCTGCTGGCTGCTGTCTGAGTGGCTTTTCCATAAGTTTGTTTGTTGGGCCCTGTTAGCGGGTTTTTTCTTTTCTTTTATGTTACCCACCCCTTTAGTGTATTGCTTTAGGATGTTCCTTTTACCTCTGAATTGTCTGTGACCAGTAACTTTATGATCCAGAAAATAGAATTTTTGACTTCCCAGTAAAATCAATTTCTGGAGTACAGTACAGGACACAGCACCCACCCCTTTTTATCGTCCGTTGCTTGCTGACAAAACTGAGGATTTCCTGGAAGGGGTGGTATTATATATGTCTCTGAAATGCCTGTGTCCAGTAGTGTACGCCACAAAACTAATTGTACTGGTAAGTCAAAAATCCTGCTTTTTTATGCTTACAGTCTTTGCCCTGTTCTGACTGTAACCCTAATCTGTCAAATTGTGTTAGAATGGGTTTAATCCCTGAAAAAGGATTTCCACCACCATAGTGAACAGCTTCCTGATAGAGCATGTGGAGCAGATGTCTGAGCCTTGCATTTCAGTTTGTGTACTGTATAGGTCTGTTGTCCATACAAATGCACCGAGCACACTGGTTAAGGTATTAGGATGAAGATGTCATATCCAAGTTTATCTGACTTGCTTATTCTTCAAAGAGAGACATCTCTTTGGACCTACCCTTGACTATCATAATTGAGGATTTTACCAGAGGTCAGAGCATTCACTGCTTAGCGTTAGAAGTCTAAGGAAAGATCAGCTGAGTACCATCCTTCCTTCACAGTCCTGCAGTAGCAACACTCAGATTCTCTAAGCCTGGTTCTCCAGCAGCCCGCAAGGCTAGAAGCAAAAAGCCTGCTTTACCCTCAGAGATCTTCAGCATTAAGGTGTGCCCCCAATTTCCAAATTGGGGAGATGGTTGGGGATTATTCCTTGTGGGTCTTTGGATAGTTTGACCTATATGCATCTAATGTAGGTTCAGATAGCACCCCCTTAGTTTGACATGTTAGCTCTTGTCAACTGTGCACCATCTACCCCGTGCCACTGCACAGATTAACACATTTTCCCTACTCCCTTTGGTTTTTCTCAACCCAGGCGTTCTTTTCTAACTGCTGTCTCTGCTTTGCTTCATGTTTTGCCCCTTTGCCCCCCACTATTAGCTAGGGATGTACCCATCTCTCATTTGCAGGAGAATCTGAGTTTTTGAGGAACAACCTTTCCAATACACTTCCCCTCATCCCATCTCTTTTCAGTACATCTCAGCCCTTTACTCTTCTGTTTGGGTTTCATTCCTAAGCAAACCGATGTGTCTGCCTCTAAAGGTGCCCATACACCTTACAACCATCGCAAGACTTTTGTCTTGCGATGGTCGTAAGCTGATTAAAAGTTCGTACGATCTGCCCATCTTGGACAAGCAGATCGTACTTGCGATCTTCGAAAGCCCGCCCCGCTGAGGGGCGGGCTTCCGATGAGCCCAATGCTGAACGGGCAGTGTGCGCGTGCACACACCGGCCCGTTCCGCAGTTGTCGAACGAGCAGGCTAGAAAATCGTACGATCCTCAGCGGGTTTTCTAGCTGCTGGTTCGACAAAAGACGTGCGACCATACAGTAAAAACGGTCACTTCTTCCATACACCTTGCGATTATCGTACGATCACGGGATTTCCCACGATTATCGTACGATAATCGCAGGGTGTATGGGCACCTTAAGAATGAAGTAGACCCTGGCCTGATTGCTCAGCTTTCTTATCAGACAGCTGGAAAAACCCCTACCACCTAAATCAGTATATAAAGCTGGCCATACACTTTACAATTATCTGCAGATTTTCTATGGTCAGATGGAGGAATCTGTTGCACCTTATTCCTCCATCTATGCTAAACTGTGTGGATGGAGTAATCTCCACCTGGGCCAATCTGTTGCACTTTTTCCATCTGACCACAGAACATCTGCAGATAATTGTAAGGTGTATGGGCACCTTTACTATGGCCAGGTGTTTGCAATTAGTTCTGGCTGCTCAGCCTGTACAAATCTATGACAGGAGCTGCAGTTTTCTTTGTCTGTTTGCTTGTATTTTCCCATGGAGCGAGTAGATGAAGTTGTGCAGCCCTCACACAAATTGCATAGAGTGGCTGCTCATCTGTCGCTATTTGTGATTACATGTAAACAGCCAAAGAAAGCTGTGGATCCTGTAAGATTTGTATAGGCTGAGCAGCCGCAGAAGATCATAAGCTGGGCATACACTGCCCAAAGTACACTGATTTGGGCAGCGAACATGTCAATGAAACCTTATTCTTCCCTAGATTTTTTTTTAAGCATGTAAATCTTTATTGAGTTTGAATTACGTAATAAACATAGCAACTGGATGCACATGAACAGTAAGTTCATGTGCATGTCTCACGAGATAACAGATTAGATTTCCCAGCAATCCTCTGCTGATGTAACCTTCCCAGGATGCAGTACCTTGGCACATTACATATTTTCTGCCAGAAGTGGACCAGGAAGTAAATTAACTCTATTTGTAAGTAAATGATAAGCAAGTTTGTTTAACTAATGAATGTAAGATGATTTTAAATCAGGGTTAAAGGTCCACTTTAATTAGCTTACCTATACTGACTAGTATTTTATGTCTGTTAAAAGAAGTGAACAAGTATTTGTATTACTTTTCTTAATTTTAATTATTTTTTAATAATTCTTTGTAGGTAGAGTATAATCCCCAGTCTGCAGACTGGTCAAGAGAATTAAAAGGACCCACCCTAATCCATGTTAAACACCTGGATAACTGGTTGTTGATATATGCTCGGAGAAACTATGATGCAGCTAATACTCTAACACAGAATTTGTTCAAAGCATCACAACAAATGGGGATTAGAATGAGTAAAGCAATCATGTAAGTGTTGCTCAAGTTTTCAGAAAAGTGTATGGGTAGTATATGCTATTGTCCGACCTGCATTGTGTATCTTTGTATTAGATTTGATTTTTACCATCTGCCATTCATAAAAGAATGTTAACTGAATTAATATGTATGTTACTTGCATGTATGGTTGCTTTGAGATCCTGGCATGAACATTTAAAAACAAAAGTAAAAATTATATTTTTTTCTCTTTCCATTGAGGGATGTACTTTGATACAGTCAGGTTTTACTGCAGCCTGGAGTATTGGAAATTGGCAAACAAAAAAAATTGTAGGCCAGTCCAGGGTAACCCTTTTCCGATCTCCGCATGCCTCAGTTTTTTGCTAGTGTACTTTGGAGATGGACATTTTCTCTCTGCTCTGAGAGAAACTGAAGCATTTTCAGATTTCTTCACAATAATTTTTTTTGCTGCAATCAAGACTCCTAGCTATGGATAAATGCTCTATAATGCATTGTTAATTTCATCGACTAATAGTTTTCGTCATAGTTTTTGTCAACAACACTTTTTTTCAGTGACTAAAACTAGACTAAAAATAAAAAACTAAGTCATGATGACTAAAACTATAATTAAAATATACTAACATTTTAGTTGACTAAAACTAGACTAAAATGTTAGGGAGAGACGATTTGGAAAGAGATCCAATCAGAACTAATCTCTTTGGACTTCCATTTCCATCCTGGCATTTTAGTCAAAAGACTATGACTAAAACTGAATCGAAATTTGCCTTCAAAATGAACACCGGTATAGTGGAACTGATTGTCACCGCATCCCAGAAATCAATTACAAACTATTAGACAAAGAGTTGGGACTTTAGTGGTGTCATACATAAGCTAACACATTAAATATCTATATAAAACCAGAATGTCTCTAAGGTTAGGGTAAGTCTCTCTGCGATGAGGGATCGCTGAGGGAGGGGACAAGGCTTGCTCAGGGAGACAGCCCCAGTTAGTAACAAAAATATAGAAACATCCCACATGGTAACAGCCATCTCTCCTGTCAGTAAATGCCCCCGAAAAAGAAGGGGGCTTGTCCTTCCACGGGTGTGTGATGGAGTGCAAAAACAGCTCCCCGGGTGAGCAAATGGCTGTTATCACATGTAAACCCAGAAAGGGGCACAGACTTGCATAGTAGTCCTGGTATAGTAACATAGACCAAACTAGTCTAAGGTGTAACAATGACCATCATGAAAACAATTTGATATATGTAATTAATGAAAGTGAGCCATACATTGGTGTGTTTGGCGCCCAGAACTCTCGGCCAGACGGGCTGAGAGTGTCCAGAATACATGTAGTGTTACAGGGAAGGAGCTGGGTTTCCAGTTCCTTCTGGGTTTTCTGGAGTATAACTGGGATCTGGGTCTCTGGAGATTTCTAAAGGTGCCCACACACCTTACGATAATCGTGGGAAATCCCGCGATCGTACGATTATCGTAAGGTGTGTGGAAGCCGTGCAACCTCTACTACTGTAAGGTCGCACGACTTTTATCTTACGAACATGTTCGATTTTCGGCGGGTGTGTAGCATGTTCGTAAGATAAAAGCCGGACGGGCCGGTGTGCGCAAGCGCACACTGCCCGTTCAGCATTGCGGTCATCTTGCGATGGTTGTAAGGTGTGTGCCTAAGGGCTGGGCACACACCCCTTCGTGATGGGAGACGCACACTGTTATTTGCTGCACTAGAAGGCTGGTAACCGCTGGGAATCAACGGTTACCATTCATTAATGTATCCCTCAGTATAGAGGCATCTGAAAATCTACTGAATACCAAACACACAGCATCCATTAATGAAAGGGTTAACCTTTTACAGACACCCGATACCTTAATATCGGGTGTCTGAGAGTCAAAGCAGAGCGGGCACACATGCTGGCAAAAGCCAGCATTCTGACAGCTCGTATAGATCGAGAGATATCTCTCTCAAGCTATACTGGCTTTTTTTTTTTTCACTTTCAGGAATAGATACACAATGTATCCCTGAAAGAAGAATGTTTTAGTTTTCTGATGGTTGTTGGAACAATCAGAAAACTAGTGGCAGCTGAATCCTGAACTACTGCAGGATCAGTGTCACTAACTTATTATCGGCTGTTCTGAAGTTTGAAGCAGCCTGATAATAACCAAAAATTTATTAATTTATCAAGCAGTAATAGTGAGATTAATTCACAATGAGATTAATTCACTGCCCACCGTCCCTGCACATCCTGTTTTCTTGGCCGACTCTGCTCACGTGTGGACTCTCGAGTGATAGCGGAGGCTGAGGTAGCAAGGGCTCAGCGTCTCCCCCATGGGTGGTATGTATATAGGTGTTGACCTGGGTCTGTGCAGTGGGACTGGGGGGTCTTCCCTGTTTGCCTCGGTCGGTGTGACCAGATCCATGGGCTGGGGAGTGCCTGGGGGCTCTGGTGGTCTTGTATGTGGGGGTCCGCGGGTTCCACACCGCAGCCCTCCTTCCCCTTCGGGTGGCTTGCCTGGTGTTGGGCCTGGGGGATCGCTGTGTGTCTGGTCCGTGATGCAGTGTGGCTCAGCGGCTGCATTATTCCTTCCTCCCGGCCACATGTGCACGGGCTAATCGAGCCCCCGGCTTCTGTTGCAGCCTTGCTGGAAGACGCGGCCGCCATTTTGGTTAAGTGCTGAAGTGCCCTTTCTGTGACGTCACTTCCTGGACTAGCTATTCAGCAGGGGGTGGGGACGGTGGTCAAAGTGGGCGGCTCCTCCTGCAGTGGATCCTCCAGTTTCACGGCTGAACAAAGCTACTGTTATTCCAGTGGAGGATTCTCCTTCCTTTCGGGGTCCCACGGATAGGAACGCGGAGGCTGTGTTACGAACTATGTATTCAGTTTCGGGTGCTCTTGTGTGTCCGGTTTTGGCCTCGGTATTAGTCTCCCAGACTCTGACAGAATGGGCTAAAATGTAATGTTATGTTATACTAGGGTCTTGCCGAGGAAATATTTCTCCCACCTATATTGAGCTGGTTGAACAGTTGGTGCAGGGCCTGAAATATGTTTGCAACTCGGCCTTGTATGCTGTACCTCTGGTATCAAAGGTGTCGGCGGTTACGCTTCGCCGACTGCTTTGGCTTAATTGCTGGTCGGCTGATCAAGCCTCCAAGAAGGCCCTGACGGAGCTTCCCTTTAACGGTGATCGTTTGTTTGTAGCCACGCTGGATGAGATCATTAAGGATCTGACGGACGGTAAGAGTGCCTTCCTGACTCAAGCTAAGAAGCCTAGGGATCAGCGCCAAAAGCCTGGTCCCTCCTTCTCCGCTCACAAGCGGCCTTTTCAGCCCCCTCTTGTAGAAGGTCGGTAAGTTCCACAAGCCTCCACCTTCCCAGGCCCTGGCAGCGGAAGTCTTCCATACCCCCTTCCGTATGAAGGTCTTCCCCCATCTCTGTCTTCATATCTTTGGTTGTCCCATGTCTCTGACACCTAGGTGCGAGAGCTGGCTTCTTCGGGCTACAAGATATAATTTATGTCTCGTCCCGGGGACAGGTTTTATCGTTCCAACATACGACCATTCTCCGCAAAGCCCGCCAATCTTCACTGCAGGTGGCGGACCTCTTGTTTCAGGGAGTGATCGTCCCCGTGCCCTCCTCTAAGAGGTTCAAAGGGTTTTATTCAAATCTATTTACCGTGCCAAAGAAAGAGGGGAATTGACCCATCCTAGACCTCAAACGGTTGAACACCTTTCTGTGGGTTTGCAGGTTTCGGATAGAATCTTTCAGATCCGTGGTGGCGTGTATCAGATCCGTGGTGGCGTGTATCCATCAAGGGGATTTTCTGGCCTCCATCGACATCCAGGATGCCTACATTTATGTCCCCATTTGTCTCTCCCATCAGCGTTACCTTCGTTTTGCGGTGGGAGAGGAACACTTCCAGTTTGTCGCTCTGCCATTCTGTCTGGCGTCGGCCCCTCGAGTGTTCACCATGGTGTTGGCCCCGATTCTAGCTTTGTTGCGCTGCCGGGGATCTTGATTGTCGGGTACCTGGACAACCTTCTCTTAAAGGCAGAGTTGCATTCTTCTCTGATGGCGGATCGTGCGGTCCTTGTAAGAGTTCGGATAGATTCTGAACTTCAGGAAGTTCAGGTGCCATCCACCCGTCTGGAATATCTGGGCCTGATTCTTAACACTGTCTTGGCCTGGATTTTCCTCCCGCCGGAAAAAATCCGGAAACTTCGTTCTCATGCTCGGTGGTCGACAATCTGCTTCTGCGTGCAGGTTCTGGGCCTCATGGTAGCCTCCTTCGAGGAGGTGCCTTAAGCACAACACCACACTATGCCTCTACAGGGGGAAATCTTGTTGCAGTGGGACGAGTCTCCCTTGTCACTGGACAGGGCTGTTCGGGCGACGAGGGCTTCCCTCGTTTGGTGGCTTCGGTCTCCGGCTCTGGTGTCAGGGAAATCCTTTCTTCCCCTGCGCTTGGACGGTGGTCACCATGGATGCCAGCCTTCTGGGCTGGGGGGAGTCATTGGCATCTGGATGACGCAGAGGCGTTGGTCGTTGGAGGAGTCTCGTCTATCGATCAATGTGCTGGAGCTTTGGGCAATTCGGCTCAAAATTTGTCCAAAAAAGTGGTCTTTTTGGTAGTGATCACCTCCGTTCGAAGGGTTTTGGAGTTGGCAGCTTTGTCTGGCAGGTCGCCGTTATTGGTCCTTCGTAGACCTTCATGGTTCTTCATTCATCTGCGTCCTCGGCTGTCCTTGTTGCCTAAGGTGGTTTCCGCATTTCATCTGAATGAGGACATCGTCTTGCCATCTCTATGTCCGAAGCCCGTTCATAGGAAGGAGAGGGCACTCTTTGTGTTTATTTGGATGCCACTGCCTCTTTCCGTGGACAGGACAGGCAGATCGTACTTGCGATCATCGCAACCACGCCCCGCTGAGGGGCGGGCTTCCGATGACTGCAATGCTGAACGGGCAGTGTGCGCGTGCGTACACCGGCCCGTTCGGCAGTTGTTGAACAAGCACGCCACTACCCCGCCGAGAATCGTACAATTCTCAGCGGGTTTTCCAGCCTGCTTGTTCGACGGAAGACGTGCGACCGTACAGTAGAAACGGTCGCACGACTTCCATACACTGCACGATTATCGTACGATCGTGGGATTTCCCGCGATTATCGTAGATAATCGTACAGTGTATGGGCACCTTAATATAAAGCTCCTTGCAGCTGTGGCTAGTGTCCAACTAATGATTCTGTCATTTTTACTTTCTACAGCCTGTAGAATGTTCCCATTATTCTAGAAGATCCTGGCTACACTGATATTTTCTCGAGTATTAGGGCCGTGCTGCAAAAATGGCATCTACCTTGGGGCATCAACTTTAACCTAGCTTAGTGAAATTTTCTTTTTTTCAAAAGTACGGTACTGCCTTTAACAATCACTTTATCTTGCTTTCTCTTTCTAACCTTGCCCAGTTCTGTGAGAACATCAAAGTTGCAACAGAGAACTAGTAATACACACCTGTGTGCATTCCTTGTTCTCACATCACACTTTTAAACTAAGACATTATACATACTTATAGTACGGGCTAATTGATTCTGATATATTTGGTTTGGGCTTCTAAGTTTTTTTGTTTGATGTGTTTTTTGCATCGGGACGCATCCAAATGCATACCTAAAGAACGTAATCTCATCATGAGGTGTGATGACATTCAATACAAATTGCATGAGGTGAAAAACCACATTGGCATGCATTTCCATTGATTTCAATTAAATCGCATGTGGAAAAACACAAATAGATATGAATCCAGGCTTAAGCTTTGACAGTGTATAAGAGTTGAAATGCAGATCCGACATGTTAAAAACTGTTAAATATTAGGGAATTGTTTGAAAATATAATGGTATATTACACACAGTTTGAATCTACATTAAGGTAATCTCAAATGTGTTCAAGACTCATGTTATACACCCTTGTCTAAGTGATTGTTTCTTCTCTTTTCTTTTATTTCTTCGTCCATGAAAAGGGTTGAAGTAGACGACAGTACAGATGCATATGTAAGAGCTCTCCAGCAGAAAGTCCAGCCTGATACACAGATGGTAGGTGATAATAAGATGTTTGCATGTTTTAGAACTCTTCTCTTTCTATGTTAATAATCAAGTAATTTTTATTGACACATAAAAAATACAAATTGTCTAACACTGAAACACATAATAAATGGGAAAACATTCATTATCTCAGCATAACAAGTGTTATATATTTTGAAGAAAATGTAGCACAATAAAACACTTACATAGACATTAATTAAAAAGAAAGGAAAGATAAACAAATGAAACAACACAGCATTCTATATTCCACTTCAGATTTCCTGACAGTATTGAACAATCCATAAGTAATACAGTGGCATTGTAAAAGCTGGCTTTAATGTCTGCTGTCACAGATTTGCTTACGTTTATTTATGGTTAGATGCACTGGCGGAACTACCAGGGTCGCAATTACGACCGGGCCCTGGCGTTTGGCCACTTGGGGGGGCCCAGCGAGGAAGAAGAGCCCATCCCTCCCCACACACCACCACCCCCAGATCGTGCTGCTCCTTCCCTGCCTCGCTGCCACCCGCAGCATGTACGGGCGGCAGGGATGGAGAGGCTGTCACTGGTCCCGCAGAATGTGCTGCAGGCACCGCCAGACAGCACATTCTGCTGTGAGGACCCTCTCTTAGCTCTGGCCGCAGAGATGAGGAAATGGGCCCTGCAGGAGCTGGAAGGTAAGTCGGGGGGGGTGCTGGTGTAGGTAGTCCTGCATAGCTGGTGGTATTCTGCATTGCTGTATGATAATTATACAGCAATGCAGAATAGCACCAACTATGTAGGACTACAAGTCCCAGCAATGCATTATATTTTTAAGTAGAGATACACTAGTGTTAATACTGGGCATTTTCTTATACTATTACTTATACTCGTGTAAATGCCCCGATACTAAACGCAGATACCGGTTTTCTGTCGAACGCCGATGAAGTTGAATTTGCCCACCTCAGCATCTGCGCTTGCGCACAGACCAGTATTATCGAGGAAACAGGGATTTTTTCACAAAGTATTTTGTTTAAATTGTTAATTGTTATCGTTAATAATATTCCATCCTTCATTTACTGCCATCCATCATTTACTGCCATGGACGGCATATTATTACCGGTCACAATTAACAATTACAAATGAATACTTCGTAAATAAATGCCGGTTTCCTCGGTAATCCCGTCTGTACGTAAACGCAGATACGGGGTCAGCATTCTCGACAGAACAGCGCACTAAAATTTTAAACAAGCGGCTGCCTGAGGTTCCGCTCTTGCTGCGGACTTCGGCAGCCTTCTTGTTAACCATGCGGTGCCTTGGGGGGGAAGGGGACCTTCATGGTTTCTTGCACCGGGCCTTGAAAGTTCTAGTTACGCCCCTGGTTAGATGTAAGGAATCTGGTTCAAATGGGAGACTTGGTCCCAGTCAAACCATTACAAAAATTCCATTGTTCCATTTGTGCAACAATATTCTCTGATTCTGTAGAGAGAGAGAGTTTCTCCAACAATGGGACAAGTCACCCGCTTTGCTGGACAGACAAATGCAGGTGATCCAGATGGTCAAAGCCTCCTTGGCTTGATAGCTAAGTCTCCCTACTCTGATAAACAGGAGGTTATTTCTTCCAATTTGCTGGAAAATTGTAACAACTGATGCCAATTTCACCGCCAGCAGCGAAGTGACTGGTCAGTTGTCAGCATAGGGGCTCAAGTGCAAAGCGGAGGCCAAATTACCAATTAATGTTTTAGAGTAGTGCACGATCAAACTGTCTTTTACATTAGATGACTCTACTATGGGGTCACCCAGTCAGCAGTAAATCAGACAACGCCACTGCAGTAGCATGTAGATGCTTAAAGCATTTAGATCTACCTCTCTGAAATAATTTCCTCGAACCTGGAAAGCTTGCATTTCTTAAGGTGGTCATCAACCCGATGGCTAATAAATAGGCATTTCCTGACCTCGTTAGTTAACAGTGCAAAAGCACCCTGTAGTTTTGTCTATAACTGCCTGGAGGGGATTTCTTCTGAAGAGGAACCCTCTGAGTCAGAAGAAGCACTTCCCTGCAACTCCTCATCCTGGTCAGGAAAAAGAACGGGCAGCGTCCTCCTCTGACTGGGAATCGGCTGGAGCATGGGAACTGCGTGTACAGCCACGGTGAACAGACACGTCTAACATGGCAGAAACCTGACCCATGAACACTGACATTAAGGCCACAAAATCATCTTTACTAAGGCAAGATGAATGCGAGCTTGCTGCCACAGAAGCAGACGCACCAGAGGTAAGGATTTAAAAGATGAATCTAATCCCACCAACAGCTGCCTGGAAATTTTCCCTTCAGTCCCAATACTTTTTGCATCCGGCATGCGAGAGGCCCTTTAGGTACTCACAGATACTTTGTCTGCCCTGACCCGTGTCTCAGCCGCCCCAACTATCGCGTCCCAGGCAACTATGTCTTTGCAACTGTCCAGTAACGGATGGAAGACCCACTGAGCATACTAGACATTTAAAAACATTAGGGTGTGTATTACACATCACTTATACTGCCTGCCAAGATGGTCGTCGTGGGTGACACTGCACATGCACTGTACCAAAAAATGGCAGACGCTGATCATCGTATAATTACCTGGATCCTGCAATGCAAAATTTAAACAACATCGCCTCCACCCCAATAGAGGGAGAGGAGCACGGCAGTAAAAGGCAAAGGAGCAGTACCCCCTTCCATGGCCAGCGTGGAGGTCGGGGGGCCACTCGCATGGGGAGGGAGACCAGGGGAACTGTAGGCTGCTTCACCAGTCAGGGAGAACAAAAAAGGGGCGGAGGAATGAGCTAAGCACTCGCCACCTTCCTGCAATATCTTTACCCTTTTCTTACAATTCAGACGAGCGGATCCCCTAAGGCAGGGGTGGCCACAATTTTTATGTTAAGATCTACTTTTCAAATGACGAGCTCTCTCTCTCTCTCTCTCTTGGCAGTCTCTCCTTGCTCTCTCTCCTGGCTGTCTCTCATTGCTCATCCTCCTGGCTGTCTCTCCTGGTTGTCTCCTTGCTAATCCTCCTGGCTGTCTCTCCTTGCTCATCCTCCTGGTTGTCTCTCCTTGCTAATCCTCCTGGCTGTCTCTCCTCTCTCTCTCCTGGCTGTCTTTCCTCGTTTTTTCTCCTGGCTGTCTCTCTCCGCTCTCTTGGCTGTCTCTCCTTGCCCTCTCCCCTGGCTGTCTCTCATCTCTCTTTCCTGACTGTCTCTCCTTGCTCTCTCCCCTGGCTGTCTCTACTAGCTCTCTCCCCTGGCTGTCTCTACTCGCTCTCTCTCCCCTGGCTGTCTTTCCTCTCACTCCTGTCTGTCTCTCCCTGCTCTCTCTCCTGGCTCACCTTGCTGTATTTTGCAACCGGCTGTGTAAACTAATATTCTTTGATGTAATACATAGCACTTCAACCACCAGTATCCACCAGAAAGGTGTCAGGGAGCTTGGCTCAGCATACTCAGGCTAATAGGTAATCACGTGTGCATAGCTAAATAAATATACCAAAATGGAATAAAGGGGCCTCCATTCGCACCCTTTGTGACCTACCAGCATCAGCTTCGTGAGCTACTGATAGATCACGATCTACCTAATGGGCACCCCTGCCCTAAGGAGTCTACAGGTGGGCCACACCAACAACTTGTGCCAAGATGGGTGCCCACACAGGACCCAATGCTTACAGCAACATTACACTACATCTGTTGTAGGGAAGGAGTAATATAGGCTCCTGACTGCCCTGACCAGTCACCTGACGGTACCACCTTATAACCTATCCATCCTCATTGACCTGCATCCTTTACTGTACAATCCTAATATTTTATTTATGCAAGTCTCAGCATAATGGAAGTATTAAGTATCCTTCTAGTAGCATCAGGGGCTTGCCTGCTGCGTGTAAAACCTGTTAATTTGGGTTTGTAGTATTTGAGAAACTTGACCTAGGAGACGAGTAGGAATTATTTTAGCATAGATTTTTAGGTCTGTATTTAAAAGCAATAAGGGTAAAACATTTTGGGGTGACACTGATTTCTACCCTGGCTTTGGGATTGGAACAGTAATAGCCTTACGCATGTCTGGGGAGGACGAGGTAGTGGCTGCAGCATTTTTGTAGATTTAGTGCAGGTAAGATGTAAGGATATTCTTCAAACGTTTATATTATTCTCAAAAAATTCCATCTGGGCTTGGGAATTTGTTTTTGGGAAGGGAAGTAATGGCCTCTCAGATCTTGTGCAGTGATTGCTACCCCCTTCCCACCGTATAAAGGATAAATCTTTCTAATAAGAATGTACAGGCAGTACCTCTTCCTCACTCTTATAAAAATTGTTGTGTTTTTATATCTGCATGTTTCCACATTTAAGGGATTTCCTGTCAAGATGGCTACCATCGGTCATGCAAAATGTCCTAGTGGTGACAGAGACAAATATTAGCCCTTTCCCACTCTGTTGAACTTAAGTTCTACTTTAACTGGAATACTGATGTGTAAGAATCATCAATGTTTTCTTGGGGAGACAAAATATATAAAAACCATTGATGTCAACACCTGTTCACATTATTGTGCATCAGCAAAATATGAATCTGCAGCACATCCTCTACTCTCTTCTGTTAGGGCAGCATAAAGCAGAGCACCTAGTAACATCTAGTGCTGTCCCTACCTCTACCAGTCTTGAGTGTTGGTGTACTAGGGCATTACAGGAGGTTAAAATAGGAAAAAGTACTTACAGTGATTGCATTTAAATAAACATAACTGCGCTAATTGTTAATTTTGTATCTGCTGTAGTTCTGCTTTAAGATTTCTTTGTCCCTCACTTATGCCTTGCAGATATGCTGTAGTGATAGTTGTTTTCAAACACATTTGCTAATTTTTTTTTTTTTTTTAAATAAACACAGCCACTTAGAACTTTTTTTAATCTGTTATCACATGTATATTTTCAGGTCGTTTGTCTTCTATCCAGTAATCGCAAAGACCGATATGATGCTGTTAAGAAGTTTCTTTGTGTTGACTGTCCAGTTCCCAGTCAGTGTGTGGTAGCAAGGACCTTAAGCAAACCCCAGACTGTTTTTTCAGTTGCTACAAAAATTGCTTTGCAAATGAACTGCAAAATGGGTGGAGAACTGTGGAGCCTGGAAATACCTGTAAGTATTTGTATAATAGTAGGACATTTTTAATTTAAATAACTGTATTTATCTTCCGTTCATTGAAGGACACAGCAAAGATCTTAACCCCTTGATGCCGGTTGTCATGTTTTTGCATCAAAATCCTCCCGGCCTGACTGCAGCCAAGGTGGTGTGTTTATTCCGCCAATGCTGGTTTATTTGTATTCAATATGTACCAAAGATTGTTTTGGGAGCAGTGATCGTGCCCTGTCGCAGTAGTATAGTTAGCTACAACTGCTTGAAGTACGCAAAGCCTCAGCGCAGTCATGCACATGGCTGCTGACTGCTAATTTTGAGAAAACTTGTGTAAATGTTAGGCTATTTTTGTAAAATAAAAATATGCAACAGCTTATTGTTTGCTGCTACGCCTTTTAAATTGGGGTCAACTCCATGTGACATTGCGACATTAGGCAGTCATGGCTGCATATGAACAATATTATATGTATGGGTAATCTGCTTGATTACATAAAAAGTAATACATGCAAAGTATATATTTCAGCATTTTTTTTCATAAATCGAGGTTCCACCAGTGGAAGTCTGTTCAGATACTGTGGATCACTGGCCAGTGGTTGAATGTGGATGGCAACGTTGCAAACACCCAAATTGTAAGGGCCAGAGTGTAACCAAATGTGCAATGTTCACCTGTGCCTCAACAAGATAAAAAACTGCTTTTGAGAACTCCAAGAGTAAAAATATTTCTTCCCATGTGACTTTTTGTTGATTTTATGACACTCTATTGATTTTTTGATCATTTTTGTCATATGAATTGTTTACCGCAGGTACTGGTCAATAACTTTATTTTATTACTTAAATGCCTAATGCCGCTAATTTGCATCATACCTATATTTTTCTCCATAGTATGTGCCATATTCAAATTAACAATCTCCACCTTTAGTATGTACTTGATAGCCAAAACACATATCACTTTACACTGAAAAATCTAATTCTACCAATGCATTCCACTATGTATGATGATTAATAATAACATAGACATGTCAGGTGTAAAATGCTGTGATTTTGAAATACTTACACTTGCAAAGTATTCACTTCCTGCTTTGAAAGTGCAAAATGACTGTTTGCCAAAGCAATGCACACTGAGAATTCCTTGTCATTTGCAGAGCATTGCTGGGAAATCTAATCTGTAATCTCACGAGATCTCAGGCTTTTTCCTCCCCTGAGGTGATGTGCATGGTCACATGTGCCAGGAAGTTAAAGGAGAGAAATTTAACGTCCCCCCAGACCTTCAGATGGGCATTTTTCTGCATGAGAGCATTCTTAGTTTTCCAATTGGGGGACAGCTGTTGGCCCTGCGGACATGTGGGTAGCTAGTATCTTAGGTGCTTGGGTTTGATAAGTGGTTTCCTGGGGCTGTAATTCCACTCTCATCATCCTTCTCAGTCATGCCTTCGAACCTACCTCTCTCCATACATGTAGCAATCCTACATGCAGCACTCACATGCCATCCTAAACCAAGGATTGGTCCCAGTTTATGCAGTGTAACAGTCCCCAAAACAAAGTAGGGTTCCTGCCCAATTTTGGACCTTAAGGCCTTATCCTTCATGTTACCCAGGTGTCCCACATGAAATCCGCTAGGTCTGTCTTAGCCTCGTGTTTTGGAAACCTCAGAGAATTTGGATATTATGAAAATGTGCTTGCATATCCCCAATTTTTGTGACATTTCAGTGATTCCTTCACCTTTCTGGGTGTCCCAGGCATCTTCAGTTAGTGGCTTTACCATTTGGCCTCCCTTTTGCACAATTAGTTCCCAAGTTGCTTGCCCCTGTCCTAGTACTACTGAGTTCTTAGGCCATCCCCATTCGGGTATCTGGACCGCCTCCGGCTGTGGGGGTAGCTGGCGTGGATCTTTCCCACCAGAGTCGCTTAACCATCCTGACTTTGCAGGGAGGCAGCGACGCTTGAATCCTAGGGGGAGTCAGAGTTGGAACCAGCTTTTCATTTGGAATCACCGAGTCTCACCCTGGGAAAACATGTAATTCTCCACTCCACAGGACTTGTACTCCCAGGAGTCCACCAACTCTTAACTTCTGCTTAAGTGTTCTGAGGCTTGCAATAGTCCGATGCACGCTCTGAGCAGAACTTCACGTTGCAGCCTTGTTTATTTTTACTTCCCTGATATGGACAGTTGGCTGGCAGATTTCTTCATCTGAAAGCACCTGAATTCTGAAGAATGGCCCCTGCACCTGCTGCTGTTTGGGTAGCTGTTTCAAGGTGTGAACTCCAAATTGGACATTCTGGCCCCCAGGTTCAGCAAAAATATTGGACAGGATTGTCTGTAAGAACAGGGATCTTTTAACCTCTTGCCGTCCGCCCGTAGTAAAAAAACGGACGGACGGCACTGCAGCATCTGCGGGTTGCCGTCTCGAGACGGCAATTTTTTTCTGCTCGCGCGCGCCCCCTAGCGGGCACGCACGGGCAGAAAAGACCCGTCCAATGCGAACACCCGGTACCGGGTGTTTCACATATAGGCGATCAGCGGGTCCATAGCCCGCCGATCGCCTATATGTGCTCGTTCGCGGCACCCATCCCCCCCCCCCCCGCGCCCGCTCGGCGCTTCCGGTTTTTTTTTTTTTTTTTTTTTTCCCCCTGACCCCTCACCTTGATTCCCGGGATCCGCTGCCCCATCTTGGATCCCGGGACCGGCTCCGAGGGCGTCAGGAGGAGGAGGACGGGAGATCAGCTCCTTGCTGATCCCCGTCCGGGCTGTGAATGCAGAAGTGATGTGTGTTACATCACTTCCGCATTCACCTGTCAGTCATCTGGAGAGAGAAGAAGCTGATAAAGCAGATCTCTGCTTTATCAGCTTCTTTTGGGGTCCATAGGTGATATTAGGGGTCCTAGAGACCCCTAATATCTCCATAAAGAGGACCTGTCAGTGTGCCTTTGCTATTATATAGGGGGTTGTTATCCCCCTATATAATAGCAATAACAATAAGTGCAAAAAAAAAAATATAAATAAAAAAAAAGAAAAGTAACACATAAAAAAATAAAATAAAAGCCACATATAAAAAAAGGGGAAAAAACCCCCCCAAAATGTTTAACTCCCCCACCCCCACGTTTACGCGCCTATAAACGTAAATACGCGTCCGGTGCCCCAGCGCGCAAAAATTACAATTGCGCTACACATGTTACATATCGCCGCGAACGTCGCAGTGAGAGCAATCATTTTAGGGCCATCAATCACTGATAACACTAAACTGATGAGCGGTAACAGCTTTTAAAGCGTCGCCTAGGGCCAATTTTGGGTATTATCGTTTTTTGAGGTTTCGCGCGCGCACGCAATTTTAAGGCTTGACATGTTTAGTGTCTTTTTACCCGACGTGACCCCGTCTTTTATATTTTACCAAAACATTGGGTAATAATAAATGTTTTATCATTTAATATAGGGGAAACTGTTTTTTTTTTTTAAATTTCGGTAATTTTTCCTTAATATAGTAAAAAAATAAAACCCCCAGTGGTGAATAAATACCACCAAAAGAAAGCTCTATCTGTCCCCAAAAAAGGGTATAAAATTCATTTCAGTACAGCGCTGCATGACGGAATAAATGTCAGTCAAAGTACCGCAGCGCTGAATATTGAAAAATGGCCTGGATGGGAAGGGGGTTTAACACCGCGGATGTCAACTGGTTAAGGTAGCAGTTGATGTTGCTGTAGGTCCTTTGGATGAGTACTTCCTGATCTCCGCCTACCCCTCCCTCATGCGATCCTCAGGATCGCAATGATGGGTGTCTGGTGATGATCATAGGGTCAGATTGGCCCAGTCAGATATGATACTCAGACTCTGATCTCTTACTGACCATCTAAATCAGGGTTAGGAAACCCATTATGCCTTTGTCTCGGAGACTAATGTCTGTGGCTGTCAAAATCTTGCAATGCCCCATGGGACTTGTAGTTCCACAACAGCTGGAGTGCCAGGGCTAGCTAGAAACATTTCGGGGCTAGAGGAGGTTTCTACTTGGCGCTGGAATTTTTTTTCGTGGAGTGCCAAGGCTACCAACCCATATCTAGATTTTTACTCCCAAGGATCGATTATCATTTTGCTGTATGGGTTCAGCATGTTTGTTGAGCCCAGGTCTTGAGAAATATAGGACCCCCTGACTCAGCTATCTCCATGCTGTTGGATGCTAGGATTTCTACTTTCTGCGAAGTCTGCCATTTCATTTGGATGCCATACTTCACCTGGTGCGAGGAAAGGAGCCTTCACCTCTACAGATACTCTATGACACAAAGCTTGACATTTTTGCAATCGGGTCTGGATCAGCATTTGGCCCTAACTGTCATCAAGGGATTATTTTCAGAATTATCAATCTTAATCGAAAGCTGGCTACCTTCCCCTTTCTTGTTTAAAACTTGTTCATGGTGTTACTATTTTAGCTCCCCCTCTACTAGCTCATGTGACTCCATTGGATTTCATTCAGCTTCTGTTGCCAGTTCAACATCTGCCTTTTTGACCTAACAGGAATAGTCCACCTACCGCCCTTCCTTTTAAGGTTGTCTTTCTTGTTGCCATAACCTCTGTGAGGCTTTTTTTTTCTGGGAAGGTCAATTTCCCATTTGCAGCTTCCAAGTCTTACCAGTGGCATGTAGTGTTCCAGTTGTTTAGTTTTTCCCACCACTACTTTGGGTCATCCCAGTGATCAGATACTTATGATCTCTGATAGTGAACGGAAAAGAAAATGGGAGTTATTTTTCCTTTTCTCTGCATTCATTGAAGAATGCAGCACCCACCCCTATGGTTGTGACCAGTAGCCGTCCCTAGACTACTTTTGTTTTTGTGCTTAGTGTCCTACTCCTAAAGGTGACACTATAACTCCAATGGTCAGAGGTCTCCGCTGTGTCCTTACAATGCACACAGAAACTGAGTACAAAAATCTTATTTCTATAATGCTTATTTGATAATAACTTAAGTACTAACAAATGTATTTTCTATGTGCAAATAGTAGTGATATAAATGCACTGATACATTTTTGGAGTCTACAGGGAACAGTTCCATTACTTATGGGACAAATAGGCAGACTTAAATACTGTATATTGGATTCCCTGAAGTAGAAGACACTTACCTACTGTAGCTATTTAAGCCTTAAAGTAACTTATTATTTGCAGATTTGTAACTATCTGTATATGTATTGGGAGAATTATAATCTACTTATTGCTTAATTTCAGCTGAAAGAGATGATGATTGTTGGCATTGACTGTTACCATGACACTGTGGCTGGGAAAAGGTCTATTGCTGGTTTTGTTGCAAGCTTGAACCAAGGAATGACTCGGTAATATGCTTATTTACTTGAAAAAACAATATTGTGCCGAGCAAATAATCATACATATCTAATAAATTGAAACATATATAAAAGAGTCATATATATGAGCCTTCAAACAAATGAGGCATAAGAAATATCTACACACATACAAAAAAGCAATATAGGCAAAAAAAGTCCCAAGGAAAAAACAAACGCAAACAATGGTGATTGTGCAAAAAATTCCTCAGATGATTCGCAGCCAATGTGCATATAACTCTCAGGTAAGGATAATCACACAATGCAGGCAGACCTTCACCTCCACCCAGTGAGTGATGATAACAAGCGAATGCTCACCTGGGGAGGTAGACCCACAGAGCTAGGTCAAATGCATTTTTCCCCTTCTTAATGGGGGAGGGAAGCCCATGCACAGAAAAAGGCGATACGGTCTCCTCAGATCACAGGTACCAGTATAAATCCAGATGGAAAGAGAAAAAGGACAAGGACATAGTGCATAACGTCCAATAAAATGCAATTTATTATATAAAAAATGCGTACTCACAATGGTGTAAACAGTACAGGCATTGGGTATTGCTGGATCATACCAGCAGGACAAATGGCAGCAAAGTGATAAGAAAACTGTTCGTCCGGCTCAGCGTGGTGACATCAGGAGCTCTGCCCTACGTACGTTACGTCAGACCCCTAACGAAGTCACGTGTTTTGACGTAACGTACGTAGGGCAGAGCTCCTGATGTCACCACGCTGAGCCGGACGAACAGTTTTCTTATCACTTTGCTGCCATTTGTCCTGCTATGACAGTCGAGATGGGAAGGCTGCGTCTACTCTGTTCCTGTCTCACAGTTCACACGGAGCAGAGCGGAGAATGGACATTCTCAACTCTGCCCCCCGCTTTCCACCCTGAACTACTTTGCCCTGGTCTTGAGTTCCCCAGAAGGGTTGGGGACTGTAACGCTCCGATGCGGCTTATTAAGTGTGGCGTGGATCACAGCTTCAGATATTAGGGTTATCGGGTGTGTAGTTTTATGTACCAGTAAAGGGGTGACTTTACAATCACTGATAGGTTTTGACAGAAAACAGTTCAATGGGACTCGCAGAATTAGTATGTTGAGAAGACACAGTTCAATGAAAACAGCTGAATCAGTATGGTTGAAAAGACACAGTTCAAATGGAGGTAACTGATTGAGTTAGGTGATACTTGCAGTTTAGTGGTTCATAGGTGCTCTGCTGCCACCCTGTGGCCATAAGAGGAATTGCTGGTCTATAGTTCATAGCTGCTGTATGAGAGAAGTTCACGAGGTGATCTCTCTGGAGAGAGCCTCGTCAGAGAGCAGGGCTGTGTGGTGGCTTGGATGGCCGGTGAAAAGGGGCTCTGTCCGGCCCAATAGGTGGTGATGGTTGTGCTGCCACGGAGGTACTTGCCTGGCGTCAGGCTCCTAGCACGAACGCCAGGCAAGTGGCTCCAGCAGGAAGGAGTAGGAGTCCGGTGACGTCACCTGGACTCCGAAGGAGATGCCGGAACCCGGCGGAGGGGTGAGATCGCTACAGGGACCCCGAAAACGACGGCGGGTGGTGGCAAAAAGGGAGACAGCTGGCAGTGGGGGTGGACCATGGAGGCCGAAGCAGGGCCACATGTAGAAAAAAAAAAACGACCTGCCTGGTGTCCAGAACCGCATGTCTCGGGCGTCAGGCGATATAAAGTCGATACCCCTGCCTAGGCTCGCGTGCCAACAGAGGGGCCTCTGCGTGCCCTCTGTGGCACGCATGCCACAGCTTCGTCATCGCTGACCTAGGGCTATGATGGAGGCCAAATCCCTCCAACTACTAGAGACGGCTCAATTTTTGCCTAGTGCCCAAGAGCAAGGTCCTAAGCTTCCTACTGAGAATCTTGGATCCATTTTTTTTGCAGGATATTTTTATTGTTTCTTTTGTCTTCAAGACCTTCAATCAACATTTGAGCTAGGTAACCGGCTGGGTATTCTAAATGGCTTTAGTTCTACCAGGTCAGCCATCGAGTGCATGCAAATCCTTATCTACGTGCATATTTGGCTGCAACAGCTCTATATTGAAACCAAGGGGCGTCTGTGAGTGTTCCTTACAGAGAGCACATGTGACCCATTGCTCTGTCATAGTGTCCCCCCAGGCAGACATATACCCCAGGTGAGTATATGCACACCCTCATTTCCCCTTACACTTCTTGAAGGTGGGTGGAATGGTTTATAAGTACCCATCATCCCTTCTGTTCTCCTGTGTGGGTGTCCATGTGGTGCTGTACACGCTCAGCAGGAGACATATATGCCTGGTGGTCCAACCAACTAGTGTCATGTCCCTGGGTAAGCAGGTGGACTCCTGGCTCTTGTCTGAGGAGGTTCGCTTTTTATTTATACTTCCTTATGGCACATGGGTATCTCTCTTAGTGTAAGTGTTGGCCTGGGACTATGGGAGATACATGGTGGACTTTCATTATTTAGTAAGAGGCCTCTGGAACCTGGTCAGGGCTCACTTTCTCGTGTCCCTCCCATGGCTGCACCTGCCCACGGTCAGGCTATACTGTAGTAGAGCCGCAGCTTGCAGTCCAAAAGTCCTGGCCGCTAGTTACCTAGGGCCTGCAGCGCCAGAAGCCACAGACAGCTTTCTGCATAGGGCTGCTTCCCTTGCTGATTATACTTCTACCTGGATTCTGGGGGTGAAAGTCCCTCAGTAGCAAGCCCCGACAGTTGGGCTCTTCAGTAAGTGAGGACATGCCCAATGTTGCGGAAGCAATGGCCGCCATGTTTGAATAGGGGCCTACGTCTCTTCCACCTTTGCTACAGTGCTGGGAAACTCGGCTGGCTGCAGGACCCTAGTTATCCTTCAGGGGTGCTAGTGTGCTTCTTGCAGTTTCCAGGGGCAACACTTTTGGGCAGTTTGCTGAAGAGGTTTTCATTTCTTGAACTAGATTGGACACTGATTCCTTGGCTACATAATTAGCACTCTCCAGGATATCGATGCAACCACTGGAATGGTAGTCCATCTCCTCTTTGTATTTCATGCTGCTGTGCCTGTCTCTCTCAGTACTCAGACTTCCTGACAGTCTTTTGGCTGTGGATGTTCCCATCCTCTTTTGAAAAATCTTTCTTTGATCTGTTTGTGGCATTACAACCCTGTTTTTTTTTTTGGCCTCTGAGTTTGTCATTTGCATAGGATCTATAGTCTTTATGGGAACGCTACACCTGGATTTTGAGGACCTCTGCTACTATTTCTTTGCATCCAAGACCGTTTCGGATCATTTTGATGTCGTCTGTTCCACATTGCATATGGCATTTCAGACCGAGACTTGGCCTCTGTTGTGCTAACTATTTGGCCGAGATACTTGCCTCTTGGACTTCCCTGGCTAGGTTAGGGCCTCAGAGGTGATCCATTAACTGGTCGGACTAATTCCTGATCATAGCATCTGATTCTCATACACGCAGCATTGAGTTACAGTTACCGTGGGCGGTAAGAAGTGTTTTCCCGTTTTCTCCCCGGTCATTGGCTTAGGTATTCACCCCTGTAGTGGCCTCACTGTGTTCTCAGGGTTTCCAGGCTCCACTAGTGGGTTGGTGCAGACCCTAGCCACCAATGTGCATTGCGCCTCCCAGGCTTTATGGAGGTTAATCTATGTTCCAGACCAGACAACAGAAAGATGTTATCCCTAATAACATCTTTCTGTTGTCTGGAAAGAGTCTGTTATTGCTTTTGCAGTTTGCTTCTTCTATACCCAAGGACCAGGGTTTTCTTGGCCTGGTGACTCAGGAAACCCATGTCCTGGTCTCCTTGCTGGTGCAGGGCACTTGAATGCCAGAGGAGTCTCCTCTCCAATTAAATGTTTTGAGAGTGTTGGGCGCTTGGATGACCTGCCACACAGGATGCCCCAGCCCCTCATCATCTGCCCAGGATACCATCTGACCATGCTGGGACTATGTCTTGCATCATTCATATGAGGGCTCTCTGGTGAGGTGGGTGGTTTCTTGGGACCTATGTTCAGTTGGGAGTCGACAGATTTGAATTTTCTGTCCTACAGGTTCTATAATGTTCTGGACTTATTTTGTCTCCAAAGGCAAGGATCTTTGGCCAACAGCAGTGGATATTCTGGTAGCTCCGTGATTAGATCGCCTTGCTCTACATCCTTCCTTACCTTAGCCCCTTTCTCATCAGCTCTGCATATGTGGGGTAGTCTGGTGATAGTCTTTACTCGCATCTGGAAGTTTTGCTCTTCCTGGCGCCTTTGACCATACTCTTTTTTTTTTGTGTGTGTGTTTTATCCGATTAATTAAAAAAATAATCGGCCAACTAATCGATTTTGACAATAATCGTTAGTTGCAGCCCTAGTTTTATAAGGTTAATGCTCTTGCTTCTTCAGATGCTAGATTTGGGCGTACGGTCTTTCAGGAACCTTTGCACCCTACCCCCCTATTGTAGTCACAGTTTTTTTACGCCCCAGTGGTCAAGAGCCATGGCTCTTCTTTGTGTCCTTCAATGAACGAAAGAGAAAATTAGATTTTTGTACTCGCTGTAAAACCCTTTTTTCTGTATTCATTGAAGGACACAGCACCTGCCCTTCAGTTGTTGGCAATTGTTCTTGTTGGGCTTTACTGCTTGCTACTAACTGAATTAGCAAACTGGGCATTGGCCACCAGCAGGTGTCGCCTCTAGGCTGTTTTTGTACCTAGCATCCTACTCCTACAGGTGTCCTTCAATAAACACAGAGAACAGGATTTTACAATGAGTACAAAAATATTTTTTTTTTTGTCCTCGGCAGAGCCTTTGCTGACCGTACCCTGCTGGAAGATGCAGGCCTGGCCTGCAAATTGCTTAGGGCACTGAATCCTGTGTGTGGCATTCAACTTATAGTTTACACAGCCTTGGTCCATGGGGCTGGAGCCCTGTCTTTGCAGACTCCCTTTGGAGGATATGCCCACCAGGAAGGCGAGGACTGGATGGGGCATGTCCCCTTTAAATTAAAGCTCTTCTCCAGTCTAGTTTTTCTTAAGGTACACAATATAAAATCCTTTCTCCCAAGAGCCTATGGTAGCCTGTGGAGCCATATGTCACGGCCTCCCCTAGTGTTCTTCCTACTGTAAATACGCCTGCCATTTCCTGACGTGCAAAAAATGCCCACGTTCTGCCGCTGGGACTCTTCATTTCAGCAAGGGACCATAGACATGGAGAAGTATGGGCGACAAAGTTCTGAATCCTCATAACCTGACAACGGCTCTGGAAGGGTTCTGTCCCCTCTGGAGACACTGTTTCTGCTAGCTCTGTTTTGCCCCTTCATACCTTTACTCCCCACCTCCGAGTTGTCTGCGGCACCGTCCAGGACACCCTGCTCTTCCATGCTGTACAGAGAGTAGTTAACTGCAGTAATGACAGAATTTATGGAGAAAATGTCTGAACTGTTTCAGCTCCCATGGGACATATAGTAAGTGCCCCCTTCAGAGTTCCTCTCTAATTTTCCTCTCTCTGCTTGTGCACTTTCTCAGGAAGAAGGGGCTGCCTCCAGTTCCATGGACTCAGGCCAGGAAGATCTGATTCCTGACATCTCAACCTCAATGACACTATTTCTATTCATGTGACATGGTGCACAATTGTTAACAATTAGACCCAACTGCATCTTCCTTAACCAAAGTTCACTAGTCTGGGTTCTTTAAAAATGCCAAGGTCTTCCCTGTATCCGGGTTTTTATAGTAGGTGTATGAACACTGAGAACATCCTGAAAAAATATTTATTCCTCCTAAACAGATTGCTGATTAACCTCCTTGGTGGTATTCCCGAGTGTGGCTTGGGGTTAATTTGCAGTACCATAAGCGGTAACCCCGAGCCACACTCGGGATTACAGTGTAGTGTCTCTTACCTTGTCCACGATCCCCGCAGCCGGGTTCCATCCCTTGTGAGCGTCTGCGTCGCAGGGGGGCGGAACCGGCGGGAATTTAAAAAGTTTTCAACAAAAAAGGAAAAACCTGACAGGGTTGCATACATGCAAGCTCTGTTCAAATCACTAGCCTTAGAGCCACAACAAAAGGTAAGGGGAAATCCCATTTTAGCCATCACCAGAACAGGTGTCCTCATTGAAAAAGTATCCCTTATTGCCGTTTCCCTGACTTGTGAAATTTTAATTTTCTATCACTTTCTGTCCTAGTGGTAAAAGTCATCAGGACAAATAGAGAGGGTTAATGTCCCCTGCACAGATATAGCAATTAAAACACTAGGGATTTCAACACTTAGACTGTATTAAACACACATTAAGCATGCATAGCACTCTATTGTGATCCTCAGAAATCCCACCTTAACAAATCCCATGCAGCATTTTCTGAAGTGCATGCATGTAGACAGCTTCAAAAAGGATTCAACAGATCACCAACACTGAGATACAACAAAGGAGTAAAAAAGGTCTAAACAAACATTTTATTTATGAAAATGGCAAATTCTTTATAAAACTCAGCGCTTTGGCAAACTAAATGTATTTAAATGTTTTCACTTCTACTTTAATTGTGGGATCATCCCATCAGTTATGTGAACAAGGTGGCACTACCTGTAATGTAATCTGATTGGTATAACTATTTCTTTAGAATTTTCCCAGGATTCCACTGTACAGAGAACCTGTAACTAAGATATGCTAGTTCTAATTTTTAATGTTGCAAGATATTTGTGCAAATGTTTATCAAATCAATATGTTTTGAGGAAAAATACACTAAAATTAACCTTAGTGCAAACAGAATAGAATACCCAATTTTTGGTATAATATAATAGGTCAGGTTGTGTCGGATAAATAGATACCAAACATGTCAAGCCTTAAAAAACTACAGTACCCAAAATTGCCCATAGTCAATGCTTAAAAAGCCTTTACAGCTTATCAGTTGAGAGTTAACAGTGAGTGTTGGCACTAAAATATTTGCTCTCCCACTCCGACATTTACAGTGATGTGTAACATGTGTGGCACACTGTATATATGTCAAGGTGAAACTTGTTTTTGTTTGTCACTACCATATTTTTTTTACTTTTTTTTTTTTACACTATATTGTTATGACATGGGGTCTAAGAAACCCCCTTTGTGGCAGTACAGTGTAAGTGACAAGTCCTCCTTATGAAAATATCAGGGGTCACCTATGGACCCCACTGAAGCTGATGAAGCACACATAGTGCTTCACCAGCTTCTTCTGTGGATACAGCAGCCAGAGAAATGACAATGCCTGGAACTGACAAAATCATAATTGCTTCTGGATTAGTAAGCGGAGCCTACTTTCATTGGCTGATCTCCCTCCGATCCAGCCACACACATCGACATTTGGGGTCACTATTTGGCAGCATTACAAGTGATTTGACTGAACACTTGTATGTTAAAGCTGACAGTCAGCTGAAATGAACAGCACCAAGATCCTGTGATCTTGGTATAACCACTTCAGGAACATGCTGTGTATATATGTACTGTATCGTGGTCCTGAATTGGTTAATAAAATAGTGAAAGTTCACTTTAAATACAATAATAGTGGGAAACCTGATCATGGTTGTTTGTTCCATTTGACAAAGTCAAGGGGTCAAAGCCAGTAATGTATTGCATGGCAGAATACGTACATATTCATTTAATAATGATCTATCTTTAATTAAAAACTTTAATCTTTCTTTAGATGGTTTTCTCGTTGTGTTCTACAGGACAACAAACAAGAGATCGTTGATGGACTTAAAGTTTGCATGCAAGGTATATGTAACACTATGGACGTAAGCATATGAGATGTACATATTGTGATGCAAATCAAAAAGGCCTCAACTTCATTGATATTAAATGCACACTAATTGTGATTATTTTACACAACACAGAGATGCAGGGGAGGTAAGCTGTTGTGTTTGGTATATTGAAATGATACTGACTTTTCCAAATATAAAGAGCAATTCAAGACAATAAGCCAATCAATGACTGTCTAATTCAGCAACTGTGATAAAGTGAAAAGTCCACTCAAATTGCCTTCCTCTAAATTCACTGAAACCAGAATCTAGAGAGCTTCTTACATGTGGGGTGGGTGCCTCTGTTTTCTGGAAACTTCTGTGCAATGTCAGAATTCCTTGACAGGTTTGAATGCGATATGTGGCCGTAAGGAACACCTATTTATAAGATTTCCGACTTTTTGTATGCAAAAAACAAGAAGAAACCTATATTAAAAGCATATAGAAATACTTTTCATTACAAAAATATCAGCAAGAGGTCTTTATAAGCAATGCAGTGTGCAAATGTATTAAAGGCATGCCTGGATAAAAAGTTGAATTTATTGCACAGGCAGCATGTGTTTACAATATGCATCTTTTTTTGTCCATTGAAGGACACTAGGAATCTTAAACTTTGAGTTATACTGCCGCCTATAGGAGGATTGGATACTGGTAAACAAATAACTGAATCCTAGTGGGATGAATATAATTTCTGCAGTATTAAAACTTACTTTACATATTTTTTCTTTGATTTGTTTTCCTTTAATGAAGAATCTTCTCTAGATTGCTGCTGGAGCGTTGTCTGTACAATTTTAGCTTTCCGATGAAGTCGTCTAGAGGTGTTAGTTCTTGCCCTGTCTCTGAAGAACCACTTAGTGTGTAGACTGGTTGCCCAATCTGTTCTCTCTTTTCCCGCCATACAGTGTTGAGTTAGCATCTCTCCATTGCTGTTTGAAAGGAGCCATGTGAAAATTAATTGAGGGGGATTTATAAAAACTGGAGCAGACAAAATCTGGAGCAGCTGTGCATGGCAACCAAATCAGCATCTCTCTCATTTTCAAATCTTAACTGAAGTGAGAAGCTGATTGGTTTCCATGGGCGACTGCTCCAGATTCAGTCTGCTCCAGTTTTGATACATTTCCCCAATCTCTTTTTAGTTTCCGCTTCTAGCCTACAGTGATTCACCTCTGGTCATCCTACCTTCACCTGCTACTAGCTGTTTTTGGGTTTCATTAGTGCCTAGGGCCTCTTACCCTGAGCCTACACATCTGAGCATTACTCATGTTATCCTCTTATCTTAAGGTGCCCATACACTGTGCGATTATCGCACGATAATCGCGGACAATCCCGCGATCGTACGATAATCGCAAAGTGTATGGAAGGCGTGCGACCGTTTTTACTGTACGGTCGCACGTCCTTTGTCTAAGGAGCATGCTAGAAAACCAGCCGAGAATCGTACGATTTTCGGCTGGTTTTTAGCATGATCGTAAGATCAATGCCGCACGGGCCGGTGTGCGCACGCGCACACTGTCCGTTCAGCATTGCGGTCATCGCAAGTACGATCTGCCTGTCCAAGATGGGCAGATCGTACGTTTTTTTAAATTACTTTACAACCATCGCAAGACTAGGGTCTTGCGATGGTTGTTAAGTGTATGGCCACCTTTAGAGTCTGTTCTGTCCTCAGAGTCTTCCTTCGCTCCATCGGGTGTCGCTGGCCCCCTTTTTCGGCTGAGTATTCACAGTTATGCAAAACTAAATAACCAGTGGTTTGCAGACTCTGATCAAAGAAGCAACGAGTGCATTTCCGAGGCGTTCTGCTGCAAATTCTAGATCTGATTTTCCCATGACTTTAGTGGCTTACAAGTCATGAGCCACAGAGACTCTGTCTGATTCTGAGTCTCTCTAGTCCTTGAATGATAAATTGACTCCAGAGGAGTTTATTTATTACAGGTATGCATATAGCGCAAACAATTTACGCAGAGCTTTCACATCAGTCCCTGTCCTCAAGGAGCTTACAATCTAATTTATCACACATGCAAACATCCGGTATCTATTTAGACAGGAGGCAGTTAACTTTCAAGCATATCTTTGGCGTGTAGGAGGAAACCAGAGTACCTGGAGTAAACCCACGCAAGCACAGGGAGAACATGCAAACTCCTTGCAAATAGTGTCCTGACTGGGATTCAAACCGAGGACCCCCTGAGCTGGGCAGAAATGCTAACCATTAAGCCAGTGTGCTGCCCAGTTACAGTTGCAGTTTACTGCTTTTTCTTCCAATTGAATAGTGACCACTTAGGCTTGTATTGATGATATCACTCTGAAACTAGAAGTTCAACTTTTTTATTCTAACAGTGCTTTAGAGCTGCAGCTAACGATTATTTTCAAAATCGATTAGTTAGCTGATTATTAAGTTTGATCGGATAAACAATCAAATACATTTTAAAAAATGGCTCCAGTGATGGACTACTAGTTTGTATTGACAGGAGCAAGCTTGGAGCGGTGGAAGTAAAAAAGAAAAAAAGTGTGGTGTGCAATATAGTGAAATGGAAAGAAAGGAGTTGCGGCGTGTAGAGCGTGGATGCGGGTCTGGCAGCGTTGAGCGTGAGTTGGGGAGGAGGTGCGGTGCGCAGCGTGTGTGGAGCCGTGAACAGGGCCAACTGATCAGAAGCCGATTAATCGATTATTGAAAAAGTTGACAACTTTTTCAATAATCGATTATGTCGATTAGTTGTTGCAGCCCTACAGTGCTTTCTCTAGCCTTGGGTCATTTAATACTCCTAAGGCAGTGACGAATTTACCTTTGCGCTTACCTTTCCAACTATTTCTCTGTGAAGATTGGAAAAATCCTTACAAACTGTTTGCTCCCCCTAAATGCTTGTTAACCTTGTATCCATTTAGGTAATTTGTACATAAGTCATCTATTCCCGCTTTTGGCAGTACTTCACCTTCGTAGGGTGCTTACCATTCGGGCAGAGGATGCGCCTCTCTTTACAGACCCAACTAGAGCTCTTATTTCCCTGGCGAGCCCTACCATCTTCAGATTCGGGCTGTGACTGTCAAACCATGTATGACTGGTCAAAATCGACAACTGTTGGATTTGATCTCTGGCTTAGCATGGAGCAGATGGCTGAAGCATTAAATGTCAGCTGCATTGGTTTGCTAGAAGCCTCCTGTCTCATTTTCCACACATCTGTCAAATCTATTCATATTAGTGTACTCTTGTGTAAAAAAAAAACATTGGATCCACATCACCTTTCGTCACCCCCGTCGGATGGAAGACGCAAGGCCAGTCTGTATGGTCACTTTGGACACTTTTTTACCGACATGTTGCATGGGACACGTGTATTCTAGTACATACACAACCATCTTTGCATGGCATGATAGACACTCGTCTATGTCATATTTTTGTATTGGTACTGATAGATTGATCTAAATTCACCGATTTTAGATTTATTGATCTTTCCTCCAGTAGTTATCAAGCCCTCTTGATCTGTTGTTACATGGGCCGTTTAGTGTTCTCTACTCAGTTGGATTGCTTTTGGTTGCCACACTATTCTAAGACTGATCCTGTGTCCTAAGATGTACGATTAAAAACATAGGATTGTTGTCTTACCTGTAAAATACTTTTCTTGGGATACATAAGGTCCCTCCCCCGTTCTCCTCATATCATTACTTCTGGCTTGCTAAAAAAAAACTGACTTGCTTGCTTGGAGTGGGGGAAATTTCATGGGGTTGTCCTTATCGCTTTGGTTTCCAGTGTCCAGTTACCTCTGAAGATAGCTGTGTAAAGCCAAGAAAGTCTAAATTGGGTCCCGTGATGTACTCTAAGAATAGGATTTTACAGGTAAGACAACATTCCTGGGTTTTTGAGTCCCATAAGGGACACAGGTCCCACTCCTCTGTCTTTATGAGCTTTCTTTTGCTAGCTAAAGAGGTACCAAGCATGCTGGTAGTGGGAGGGGTTATGCTGTGCTGGCCTACAGGATTTAAAAAATATATATATTTTTAAGGCTTGATTATCAATTTCGATTAAAGTGTAATTTTAACCTTCAAGATTATAAGAGAACAGATTATTCTGAAACTGGTTAGGGAAAACAAGATACTAAGAGAAAACAGGCTGACTGGTTAGTAGGTAGGAGTGTGATGGAGAGATTAAAGCTTTGCAGTCAGTAGGAGTGTGCATTGTGGCAGTCTATTTGTGGGCTGCTTGTGATTGTGGGAATTTCTGCTCTAAAGAAGCGCAGTGTCTCTGAAATAAGGTGCAACTTGCCACTTTCCATCCTAAACTAACCTAAAGCTTTTCTCCAGGCATAGCTAAATACACAGTTGAAATACATATGTAAGAGCTGTTCTACCTGGCAAAGGATTTGTATTGCTTTTTGTGCAGTACTGAGAATAACAAACCAATGCAAAACAACAGATACCGACTATACAGTGAAGGAGTAGCTGCAAGCTGATGAGACCATTCCTATGCGCCCTCCACCTGCAGTATATTCCTTATTAGCACATGTTCATGCAGCACAATTAGCTCCTGCTGCTGCCTATCCCCCTCTCAGTTTAACATCCACTGTGAAGGATGATACCTAGTCTAATTCAGTTACTTGAACTGGTTACCTTTAAAAAATAGTTTTTCTTTGGGTTTTTTTTTATTTGTTTACTGAATACATAACTGGTTTGTTTTTTTTTTTGTTTCCTTTTAGTAGCTCAGCTCTGCATTACTGTTAACGTAGTCACTGTATATGTTTCATATTGTGTCATGTCTTAAGACCAAAGCTTTTAAGTGTCACCGATGTAACCTCTATAATGCATTATTTTTTCTACAACAGCTGCCCTTAAAGCCTGGCATGTTTGCAATAAAACTCTCCCTTCCCGGATCATTATCTACAGAGATGGAGTTGGAGATGGGCAACTTGACACACTGGTTAATTATGAAATTGGCCAGTTAGTTGATAGCATAAAAGCTACGGGAAAAGACTACAGGTAACTGTAAACATGCAGCTGGTTTAGCCTGTAGAGTAGCTTTGGGCACTGAATCCTGCAATCGGCACTCAACCTTGGTATGTGGTGAAATCTGTTGGATTAGCTTCAGGGTGTTATATAGCTCCAGGGCAGTGGTTTCCCTGTATTTCACACGGTGTACCTAGGAATATTGTTTAAAAATAAGTTTTTAACACTTTAGATATTGCTTTGGTGAAGGCCTTTGTGCACATTCCAAGCTACTCTGAGCTGAGTTTGAAAGTAGTCTCAACCTGAGGGAGACACTGGGATTCCTCTTAGTCTTTAACTCTTTCTTAGGGCAGACAGTGTTCGAATCTAGTTTACAACTGATAATAAATATGCCAGCACAGTACAGACAGGGTTTATTTAGAGTAAACATAACTTTCAGAGCCCCTTAACATGACATAGGGGGAAGCTAGGCAGAATTTGTAAGCAAGTATAAAGCACCTGAAAATGTAAGCAGCAATCTTAAATATTATTTATGATAGTTATGCTATGTGAATGAGAACATGTAACAAATAAAGTAGGTGTTATCCCAATTTGGCTGCAAAATTGGAAAGGTTTCATAAAGGGCAAGGTTGCGTGAAACTTTTGCCACTGCCTATGCAGTTGAATAATTCTTTCTTTATTTTAAACATACATCGCATGACATGGAATTAAATCTTGAATGGATGGGTTATGCAGGGGATTAGACAATGGCAAATCAAAGCTGTGACAACAGCCCTGTATAATCCTTTCCACTCCCTCTTCCAGCAAGTTTTCTTAATGCTGCTTACAGCCGTTGCGGCAGCTATCCAGATTAGTTTTCTCCTCATCAGAGCTTTGGAGGATTGTACCTGGATCCAGTTTGAAGGAACATACACTGAGTGGCCAGATTATTATGACCACCTGACGTTTGTAGGCAAATTAGCTATAATTTTGCACTGAAGTTGCTAGAGACCCAGACCATTATAAATAGGGAAGCAGGTTGTTTACCACGACAGCAGAAGTTATTTTTTTCTGAAGATATGGGTAAACAACGCGATTTAACAGCCTTTGAACGTGGGATGATTGTTGGCGCGGAGCCATGGAGCGAGTATCAGTAAAACAGCAGAATTTGTTAAATGTTCAAGAGCAGCTGTTGTTAAAGTGTTTAAAGACTGGACTGTCAGCCGAAAATCTGGGTCTGAACGTGCAAATTGTGGCCGTCAGCGACTAGTCAATGCTAGGGCAGAACGGAGAGTGGCAAGACTGATACAAGACAACAGTGCAATGTCACATTCCTCACAATCACCTTTCAACATCTCGTGGAGTCACGAGGCGGCCCAACTAAGTCATCTCGTGGCCCAACGAAGTACTGATGGGGTGGTCATAATAATCTGGCCACTCAGTGTATAAGGTGGCCTGTAATATGTTTAGGATCCTGTTGGGCATGCTGGATGGAGGATGTCCCGTTTAAGTGATGGCATTGAGGAGTCAACCAATGCTCTTAGGGTGATAAGTCTGGGCATGTTCCTGTCTAGGTGCCCAATTTTGCCCTTTCCCTCTGTGGGTTAATTTACAGTTCCGAGGGTCAAATTACTGCGCCCCCCTCTATTATTCAGTTTGGCACCTTATCCATGGGTGGCCTGACACTGCACTGCATCTATGCAGCCTCCCTTTGGGTATTCATACTGTGCATTCACCCGCCATTCTGCTCCCAGAATCCACTGAGCTAGCTACACAGACATCTTCAGCTGCAACTATGCATTGTTCTGAAGGAGTCCAGATCTGTGCTGATTGCTGCTCTGGGTTTCTGCTGCTTCCTATGATGCTGAAGCATCAGGCATCAGTTTGATCTTTCTCCTGTCCAGAGAGGAGTTCACTGCTGTAATGGACAAATGTTTTGGAAAAATGTCTGCGTTACTTATGCACTCACTAAAGGAAAAAGGAGTTTCCAGTTCTTTGGACCCAGCCCAGAAGGAGGACCTGTCTCCTGACATTTCTCACGAAGACTATCTGTCTTTGTGGAGACGGTGAATTATTGTTTACAGTTAAAGCTGCCTGTGTTGACCTTGACAAAGGTCACTAGCCCGTGTTTCTTAAAAATGCAAAAACCTTGAAAAACTGTTTACTCTTCCTAAACGGTTAAATCTAACTATCTCTTATATGAAAAAGAAGATAATAGTACCTGTATAGAACATTCCTGTGTTCAAGGATCACGTGGACATGAGGTTAGAAGTTAACCCCTTAAGGACACGGCCTTTTCTTTATTTTTTGCTTACATGTTATAATCCACATTTTAGGCCTGAAAATTACTTCAACCCCCAAATCTTATATATTTTCTGAAAGTCAAGACCCTATAGAATGAAAAAGTGGCAATTGCAAGTTTTTATGTTCCACAACATTAGCGCAACTTATTATCAAACCCAAACATTTAGTAAAAAGTGCACTCAAGTTCATTTAGTGCCCCAAAACACAATATAAAACCCCTTTTTTTGTAAAATATAAAAGATGAGGTTATGACGAGTTATTAGATACCCAACATGCCCAGTTTAAAGATGGCATGCATCCGTGAAATTGCAACAAAATTCAGTACCCCAAAAAGTCCATAGACAATGTTTTAAAAGCCCCTACAAGTCATCAGTTTAGGGATACACGTAAATATTGGCCCTAGAATTATTGCTCTGGCGTGCATGGTGATACCCAACATGTGTAGTGCGATCATCGTTTTTCGTACTTAGGCGCACCCGATGCGTGGGGGTGGGAACTTTAAAAAAACATTTTTTAAATTATTTTTACATTTATTTTATTATTTTTAAAACTGCTTTTTTAACTTACTTTAATTGCTATCAAATAGGGGGGGGGGGGGGGTG
>NW_017306336.1:2062066-2082517 GCF_000935625.1 Nanorana parkeri
GGGGGGGGACAGGTACTCTTTAAGGTAATACTGGGGGTCCAAAAGATACCTAGTATCACCTTTCCACTTTAAATAAGCTATTGAGATTGCACATCAATAGCTTATTGCTGGGCTTAAGAATAATAATAATAATGAGTGTCTGCAGGCAACAGTGAAGTATGGTGGAGATTCCTTGCAAGTCTGGGATTGCATTTCTGCCAATGGAGTTGGAGATTTGATTAGGGACAATGGTGTCCTCAATGATGAGAAATACAAGCAGATAATTATCCCTCATGCCATACCATCAGGGAGGCGTGTGATTGGCCCCAAATTTATTCTGCAGCAGGACAACAACCCCAAACATACAGCCAATGTCATTAAGAACTATCTTCAGCGCAAAGAAGAACAAGGAGTCCTGGAAGTGATGGTTTGGCCCCCACAGAGCCCTGATCTCAACATCATCGAGTCTTTCTGGTATTACATGAAGTGACAGAAGGATTTGAGGCAGCCTACATCCACAGAAGGGCTGTGTTTAGTTCCCCAAGATGTTTGGAACAACCTACCTGGCGAGTTCCTTCAAAAACTGTGTGCAAGTGTACCTAGAAGAATTGATGCTGTTTTGAAGGCAAAGGGTGGCGACACCAAATATTAATTCGATTTGGATTTCTCTTCTGTTCACTTTCCGTTTTATTAATTGATAAAAATAAACTATTTGACACTTATATTTCTAAAAGCATTCTTACTTAACAGCATTTTTTACACCTGACTTAAAGTTTTGCACAATACTGTATGTCAAGGAAGTAGTAGGGTAAGGGAACCTTCCTATCAAAACCAAACCTCTTTTGCTTCCTCTTTCAAGAAGGGTTCCTTTCACCCCTCCCAAGCTTCGGGTTCCTTATCTAAGCTGGTCTCATTTTCATTGTAAATCCTGGTCCTTCAAGTCCGTAAAATAGTAAGAATTGTCCCGGGTACAAGTCTTCCGGATGTGAGATTGTAGTCCATCACGGGAGCGATAGCCTGGAGCGTTGACTACTTTACCATGGACAACAAACGTAGTCACCCTCCAGAAGGAAGGACAGTGTCAGCATGAATGCAGAGATGGTTTGAGGATCTACAGCTGAGTGATACACAAATAAAATACATTTTTGTAATACCGTATTTTTCGCTCCACAAGACACACTTTTTTTCCCCCCAAAAAGAGGGGGAAAATGTGCCTGCGTCTTATGGAGCGAATCCCGACGCCCGAGACATGCAGTTTCGGGCGCCGGGCGAGTAGTAGGGGCCACTGCTCGTTTAATACGAGTGATCTAATGAGATCACTCGTATTAAAGCCGAGCAGCGGCGATCGTATCCAGCAGTAGGAGCCACTGCTCGTTTAATACGAGTGATCTAATAAGATCACTCGTATTAAAACCGAGCAGCGGCGACGATGGAGATCACCATAGAGCAGACGAAGAACGGACTTTCTTCGTCTGCTCTGTGTGATCACTGAGACCGTGGCGCTGTAATCACAGCGCCACCTGTCTCAGCGGTCACTAACTGCAGCTTCTGTCATAGCTTCTGTCATAGAAGCTGTGTCAGAAGCTACAGTCTGTCGAGTGCTCCATAAGGCGCGCCGGACCTCCCTGCGTCCTATGGTCCGGTGCGTCTTATGGACCGCAAAATACGGTAAATAAGGTACTTAAAAGCATTTTTAAGATTAAGCTCCTGAGCTTTGTGTCACTTTAATGACTCTGGGATTAGTTCAGCTTGAATTATGCCTTAACTCCTCTGAAGCTTTTGCCTTCCCTTCTTCACAGGATCAAGACGGAGGGCAAAACTCTGGACATTTTAGGATCATTCAGACCTCCTGTCCCAGGGACCAGTATTCAACCCTGCTTCTTAGTCGATAGCTTTATTAGCCAGGGTATTCTCTAAGCTTCTGAAAGCTAGGAGGTCAACCTGCCATAAGGTCTACCATCACACCAAGAAGGCTTTGCAAAGCAAGGAAATTCCATCCCATAAAGTACTCCAGTGGGACACATTTTAACTTTCTCCCAGTCTGGCCTAGACCTCTGTTTAGTCTTGATTACTATCAAAGGCCAAATTTCTGTCCAATCACCTAAAGGTAGCTGCATAACCCATCCATTCAAAGTTTAAATCGCTGTGTCCTCTTCCTGAACTTCAAGAAACCGATTTTACAGGCAAAACAAAAATCCTGTTTTTGTGCTGCAATTACTCTTTTGGCCTTCTGTTTTGTTATTCTTTTGCCTAATTGTTATTAAATACAATTGTTTTACAGTCCCAGGCTTTCGGTTATAGTGGTAAAGAAGAGACTTAATACCAGGTTCTTTGCTAGTTTGGGTGGCAGACTTCAAAATCCACCTCCTGGGACAATAGTTGATGTAGAAGTCACCAGACCTGAATGGTAAGCCACTGTGTATGTGTAATAACTGGGCAACGACACATAACTTTGCTTTCAGTTTTTAAATTACATTTGAGAACATTCATGTTGCAGACTTTAATAAATCTGACACAGGGGGGACAGATGGAGAAATGGAAATATGAAAGATGAAGTCACACCTTGTATTATTTTTCACAGCTGAGTCACCTAACTTACACAGCTAGGTTGCATTTTATCCCAAGTTTCTGTACGATGTAGAAGACTTTGATAGCTCATTTGCCTTTATTCTTACAAAGGAAACATACGTTTGACAGCTCTTATCTCACTGCCTCTGCTCTTCCAGTGGTCACAGGAATGCAAGGGGAGGGGGCACGCTCTCACAGGAGTCAGCACAGGCATTAGAACTGGAAGGGGAAACTTATTTTATGTACAGAAAGTGCAGAGACAGTAAAATAAGAGCTGTGAATCAAAAGTATGTCTTCTTTGCAGAGTGTGGTTGGGAATGAAGAGGAGTGAACTGTGAAAGTGTGTAACTTTTTTCTACGGCACTCAGAAGCATCAGACAGCTTTTTTTTTTTCTGCTCGCACACACTGGCAGGAAAAACCCGCCCGTTCTTTACAGCCGTTACCGGCTGTTTGATATACATACGATCAGCGGCTCTATAGCCTGCCGATCATATGTATGTGCTGTCTGGCTGCATTCTCTATAAGATGGGAGGGAGTGCTGACCTCCCTCCGAGGTCTGAATGCAGAAGTGATGTGTATTATATCACTTCCGCATTCACCTGTCAGTCATCTGGCTGCTATAGCCAGAGAGAAGAAGCTGATGAAGCAGCTCTCTGCTTCTTGTGGGGTCCCCCAATGTCTCTATAAAGAGGACCTGTCGGTGTGCCTTTGCTATTATATAGGGGGATTGCTATCCCCCTATGTGATAGCAATAACAATAAATGTAAAAAAAATAAGTCACGTAAAAAAAAGAACCCCCAACATTTTTAAGTCCCCCACCCCCACGTTTACACGCATAAACGTAAATACGCGTTTGATGCGCCAGCATGCGAAAATGACAATTGCGCTACACATGTTACATATTGCCGCAAACGTCGGAGTGAGAGCGTCATTTCAGGGCCATCAATCACTGATAACACTAAACTGATGAGCGGTAAAAGCTTTTAATTTGTCGCCTATGGGCAATTTTGGGTATTGTAGTTTTTTGAGGTTTTGCGCGCACAATTTTAAGGCTTGACATGTTTGGTATCTATTTGCCCGACGTGACCCCGACTCTTATATTTTTGTAAAAAATTGGGTAATAAATGTTTTATCATTTAATATAGGGGAAAATGTTTTTTTTTTTTTTTTTAATTTCGGTAATTTTTACCATAATATAGTAAAAAATAAAACCCCCCAGTGGTGATCAAATACCACCAAAAGAAAGCTCTATGTCTCCCTAAAAAATTGTATAAAATTCATTTTAGTACAGCGTTGCATGACGGAATAAATGTCAGTCAAAGTACCGCAGCGCTGAATACTGAAAAATGGCCTGGCCAGGAAGGGGGTTTAACACCACGGACTTCAAGTGGCTAACTCACCCCAGGATATGTGATACATTTTCTCTGAAGCTGGAAAATAACTGAATTTATTGGCCCTATTTTGCTTCTCACTCATATTTAGACCAGTAATCCCAAAGCAGAAAAAATAGTTTTAACAGGTTGTTGTAGAATATTGTGTTTTAGTACAACATTATACTTGTGTTTTTCCTGTAGGTACGACTTCTTCATAGTCAGTCAGTCTGTGAGACAAGGTACAGTGTCTCCAACACACTACAACGTTGTATATGACACTGGGGCTTTGAAGCCTGACTACATGCAGAGATTGACATATAAAATGTGCCACCTGTACTATAACTGGCCAGTGAGTACCTGTTGTGCGTACATTCATTTGCATGGGTTTTTTTTTTGGGGGGGGGGGGGGGTGTTATTTATTTTGTTTGCATTTACATTGCACATTTTCTTTCCTTTCAATCCAGGGAGTTATCAGAGTGCCAGCTCCTTGTCAGTATGCTCATAAACTGGCCTTCCTGGTGGGACAGAGTCTACACAGAGAACCACATCTGTCCCTTGCTGACAAACTTTACTACTTGTAGAACAAATCTGGCTTTTCTTATGTTCAATCCTTTATGCCAATAGCTGTCCTCTTGCTCAGAAAATTTAAAGAGTTACAATTATAAAATGTTACTTGTGCCATATGCTGCTGTCTATTCAATACTAAGCTTCAACCACTTAATTCAGACATGTTTGCCATTTTATGTTTCTGATTGTTATAAATAATGACACACCCATTCTATATTGCCAAGGAAAATAAGTTGGACTTTCCTAATGGCTAGTATGAGTAAACCTGAAAAAAATGAATACTTGCCCTTTTCAGATATGTGCACTTCCATGAGCAACAATATATGGACCCTGATTATGGCTTTGGTTTATTTACAGCCTTAAAGTGAAAAAAAATGGCACTTTTGATATTTTTCTATCTTAATTACAATACAAACATTCAATATTTTGTCATTTCAATATTTGTTTAATTGGCAGATTGTTTGCAACTTAATTTGAAGATAAAGACCCCGGTTTATAAATGAACTGGAGCGTGTTCACTTTACAAATAATACACAATCATGTGTTTAGGGAACAAAATGTGTGCATTGAAGTCCACACAACTTCACCTCATTTACGGAGCTAAGTAAAAATTCACTTTAAAAAAAGAGAAGATTCACTCAGCTTAGTGAATGAGGTAAAGCTGTGCTGACAATCATGTGAGTAAAAATCAATTTTTTTTGTTTTTACACGTTCCTTTCACATAATTGGGTATTCTTTGCAAAGTGAGTTTTTACTTTGTTCCACCTCATTTACTAAGATAAGTGAAAATGCACTTGAAAGGTGAATATACTCAACTCCTTTAGTAAATCAGCTCTAAGATTTGAATGAGTAGAAATGAAGATGTGCATTCATGTTTTTTCATTCTTGCAGTTTGTTTTGTTACATTGCACTTGCAATAAGTGCTGATTAAAAAGTGTAGTTTCACAATGTGGTGATTAGATTTTGTAGTTAACAGTTACAGATTTTAGAAATATAGAATTGTGTGTTCATTTATCATATGTGTTATATTTTCAATTGCTTGTATTTAGCTGGAAACATAAAAAAGCAATGCAATGTACACATAAAGTTTACACATTTACCAAGTACAGGCAAGATCTGATGGCTCTTTCTTGTGAAAATGAATAATATACTCAAATTAATTTGTCTACATTGTGTCCCTATGTGGTGAGTTTTGTTACAATTAGGGATGCGCTGGTATCGGTGCCGATAATGGGCATTTTTAGATGTACTCGTGATAATGCCCTGATACCAGCACTTTAAATTTTTAAATATCTTCGGCTGCCACAATGTCCTGCACTTGCTAGGTACCTCGCAGCACCTGTTTCCAGTGCCAGTCCGGCCCCAAATCTCTTCCTCCTTCCCACCACCCTCACAACCATGGTTAGACTCTGCCGCTGCACAGCCATAGTGAGACCTGCACACAGCCCTGGGGAGAACCCACACATGCTTCTGAGCCCCCGTATAGCCCTGGTGAGACCCCACACAGCCATGGGTAGCAACACATTGTATGTAGCCTTATATTCTGCATTGCTGTATAATGTATTGCTAGGATTTGTAGTCCTCTATAGCTGAAGGTATTCTGCATTGCTGTAGAATATATTGCTGAGATTGCAAACCTACACACAGACACCATATATCCATTCCTGAGACAAGGCAGTCTGCTGCAAAACAGAAGTTCTGCCCAGCATGAGAAGAGATACGGATTTAAAAGGAAGAGCAGCAAAGAGAAGGGAAACAACCATGGATTACAGTAAGGCACACATTACAGTATTGTTTATGTTAAAAAATCTGAGGGTTTAATGTCACTTTAAGTTGGTGTATCCACCGCTCTTTCAAAGCAAGTGGAAAGGTCTTTGTTCTTACAAGTTTAAATGGTCTGTTAAAGCGACACTAAACCCAAAAACTAAATAAAAATAACTTCTATTATATACATAATAAATTAATGTGTACCTTTTTTGTCATTATTCAGCTCTAAAGGCTCCAAAATCCATTTTATTTTTCTCCATTCACAACTTCCTGCCAGAGGCTGGCTACTTTTCTTCTCCATGGTCCGTATGGGAGCTGAAAAGTAGCCACTCTCTGTGCTCGTTCAAGTGAAGGACTACAACATGCTGAGAGCGTGTCTTCTCAGTCTCTGCCCACAAATCCTCCCCTCTAGTTTTAATCATTCAGAGCATTGCAGATCAGATTACAAGCAATTAAACTGTCGCAGTGTATAGTGAGGAGGCAGCTGTGTGCAGTGAGAGATGATTCCTCCCTGCCTCATTGGAGTTGTAGGCAAAGATTTGCACATCACCAGAAGCAATGCGCACGGCACTTATTAAGTGACAGGAAGTGTGCCTGGAGAGAAGAGCAATGGGAGCGAGCACAACAGACTTTCTAAACATTAAAATAGTAAGACTTTATTTTAAAACAAATAACTGGCTTTGGAGAATGTCCATTGTGTAGATGTGTAACAGGAAAAAAAAGCTCAGGGTTTTATGTTGCTTTAAGGTGTTTTCTCACCATCCATTGTTGATGAACTTATCTATAAGGATTGGAAGCATCTACACCAGTGGTCTCAAAGTACCGGCCCGTGAGTCGGTACTATGTGGCCAGCTGACAAGTCAGGCACACGGTCAAGGACCGTGTCGGATGCAGAGCTGCTCCTGTCAGCTCCAGCCGGAGCTCTGTCAATTCTGAGCTCCGGCCGAATCATGGATGATTAGTAAGGTCTGCACTAGACATTAAAGTGTATTATGTGTGTGTGGGGGGGATTGGAAGGGGGGTGTATTATTATGTTTGAGGGGGGGAGATTGGAATGGGGTGGAGTCCCCTATATTTCAGGTGCGATTAGGGATTCCAGTGTCACAAACTTGCGTTTTCTTGCACAGGAATAATTAATCTGGCGTTTACATGCAGCAACCTTCACCCATTCAAGTTAATGATCATGTGACAGCCGCTGCATGTACACGCCTGCATACCGCATGTAATCATATGTGATACGATTACATGCAGTTACAAAAACAATCACTCTCCCTGGATAAACAATCATGTATCCAGGGAGAGTGATTGATTCCTAACTGCATGTAATCCTTTCACATATGATTACATGCGGTGTGCAGGCGTTTACATGCAGCAGCTGTCACCCGATCATTAATTTGAATCGGTGACTGTTGCCACTTGTAACATGTGCATACATTCAAACTGGTACCATATATAGTAGCGGCCCCCATGGGACTGAAAAATTTGTATAGTGGCCCCCGACTAAATTGAGTTTGAGACCCCTGATCTACACAGGCCCTTACTCCACACAAAGTATTTTTCTGTCATTTTCCCCTTGCAGTGAAAAATAGTGGACTGGACTACTACTATTCCGATGAGTTCTTTTATAAAGACCCCATGGACAAAGAGTCCCTCTTCCGTTCAATGTATGCACCATCAGGGTCCTTATTGCAACTATATAACAAAATAGTGCAGCACTCCATTTACAAAGTGAATGAAGCTCTAAAAACAGTGTATCCCCCAATCCAACAACGTAAAAAAAAAAAATCAGAACTAATCTAAGTGATTGGAAACAGTATAAGTATATAAAGTCCCACTTCGTTTATAAACCAGTCCACACAGTTCAGAACATTTTTCTCTCAGTGAGTGGCGTACATATAACATGAAGTGATTACCACCACAAGTGCTGGAACTCTGATCACTTTCCCGACAATAAACAGCACACCATATACTTTAGCAAGCATTTCCTCTGCTTGTGCAACACTTTGCTTCCAGGATCAGTGTTGAAAGGCTTTACTGATCACAGCATCTGAAAGAAAAACTTTCCAAATCCAGATAGCTGCACTGTCCACAAGTAAGTGTTTCTTCTGCCTGTACAACACTCTAAAATTCCCTTACAAAGTAAATACCCTAATTGCCTTTAGTAAATCAACCCCATTGCTTTGCGTTCTTTTTGTCCATGTCCTATGCATCCTAAGGAGATTGTACTCCATTGTTTAGATGTGGCAAATGCTGTCAAAGTCTATTTGAATGCCACAGCTCCATTCAGAAAGTCGGATTGCAGGAGATCCTCAGAAAGAAGCACTAGCTTCCAGTTTCACTTATCCCAGGTGGATTTGCAATACAGGTATTCCTCACTTAACGACCGAGTTCCGTTCCTACGACCAGGTCGTTAAACGGATTGGTCGTTAAGTGAGGAACTCTATACAGTACTGTACTGCATTAGTACAGTACTGTATAGCGTTGCAGATGTACAGTACCAAACAGTGTACTGTACATCAGGCAATGAAAATACTCACCGGGACCCGCAGTGAAGATCGGAGGACGTCACTTCCCCTGGTGACACGTCGCACTGACGCTGACGTGCGAGGTCGGAGGTTGCTCGGAGGTCGGTCGTAAGTGCGAGTGGTCGCAAAACAGGTAAGTCGTTAAGCGAGGAGCATCTGTACTGTTGTTCAGGCATATCTGGTAAAAGAGAAAGGTCCCCTTATTTCCTCCACCAAAGTAGTGGGCGAATCTCGAGTCTTTCACCACCAGGCTTGTGTGTCTTAGGTTTGTAATACTGCAAAAGGCCTTTGGCAGCACACATTCTGGTCAAAAAGTGTTGCAGGTAGCTTTTTGAGCTCTATTTTTGTTTGGTTGGGCTCTCCTTACTAAACTCTTTATTGGGGTTACATACCACTCTGTTTTCTGAACTGCTTGTGGATGTCCAACGGTTCATGAATATGAAACACTGTCCCTCAGTGGACATTAAAATAAATTATTGATTTTCTTGATCGTACAGGACTCAGGAATATTCAGAGACGACTGGATGATATGCAGGTATGATCAGGTGACTGGGCACTGGCCAGAGCCGTGAGGATCCTCATATAAGTCCTTCCACTCCAGAAAATCCTGTTTTTGACTAGTGTCCTTAGGTGACGGATGTCTCCTCAGGGTAACATGGTAGTTTAGTTACCATTATTCCTATGCTTGGCATGTTTCTTCTTTCAAGATTGTTTGCTTGCAGCTTCTAGATCAGGACCCCCCCAGCTTCTGGTCCAGGACTCAGACCCCGCTGAACTGAAGACCCCACCTTGGCACATAGTGCAGCATTTTGGGTTAGCCACAGGGTGCTATACAGCTCCAGGGCAGTGGTTTCACTATTTCACACGGTGTACCTAAGAATATTTTTTTTAAATAAGTTTTTTACACTTTAGATATTGCTTTGGTGAAGGCCTTTGTGCACATTCCAAGCTACTCTGAGCTGATTTTGAAAATAGAGTCTCAAACTGAGGGAGACACTGGGATTCCTCTCAATCTTTAACTCTTTCTTAGGGCAGACAGTGTTCAAATCTAGTTTGTACTGTGCTGGCAGATTTCATTATCAGTTGTAGACAGGGTTATTTAGAGTAAGCATAACTTTCACAGCCCCTTCTTAACATTACATAGGGGGAAGCTAGGCAGAATTTGTAAGCAAGTATAAAGCACCTTAAAATGTAAGCAGCAAATCTTAAATATTATTTATGATAGTTATGCAATGTCAAATCAAAGCTGTGACAACAGCCCTGTATAATCCTTTCCACTCCCTCTTCCAGCAAGTTTCCTGGATGCTGCTTACAGCCGTTGCGGCAGCTATCCAGATTCGTTTTCTCCTCATCAGAGCTTTGGAGGATTGTACCTGGATCCAGTTTGAAGGAACATATAAGGAGGCCTGTAATATGTTTAGGATACTGTCGGGCACAATCCTTAGCCCTTTGTGCCATTGCTGCAAGGTGCTTTACAGGTCCAGGACAGTTATACATTGCAGTGCAGCCCTGTTCCTAAAGAGCCTACTTAGGGGTATGCTTACAGGGAGGGCATACTGGATGGAGGATGTCCCATTTAAGTGATGGCATTGATGAGTCAGCCAATGCTTTTAGGGTGATAAGTCTGGGCATGTTCCTGTCTAGGTGCCTAGTTTTGCACTGAGCTAGCTACACAGACATCTTCAGCTGCAGCTATGCATTGTTCTGAAGGAGTCCAGATCTCTGCTGCTATGGGTTTCTGCTGCTTACAGAGGCCCTTTCCTTAATCTTCACAAAGCTAAACAAGTTTTGGCTATAGAAGCACTTTAAACCAGATCTATATCATGTGAACTAAGCACTGGAACACATAAATTATTCTAAATGACAAAAAAAAAACTACCTAGCAGATAATTCATATGGTAATTTTTCCACGGAAAGACATCTCCACTACTTTTTCCCATGTGTTTGTGTCGAGACTTTATCTATAAATCTGCCCGGAGTATTAAAAAGTAGTCATCTACCCATCTTGCATTGAGACTATCAACATGTTATAGTAAGCTCAGAGTATCTGTCAGGGTTTACCGTTCTCCTCTGAGAATCCCAGCCAGGATTTCCAGAAGATCCGCTACTAATGGATCGCACAGAGTCCAGGCCAGTATGGCTAGTAATAGTAAAAGATTCCAGACCAGGACTTCCAGACTTCCAGTGTACCCTGAGGCTGGGCGTGTCGTCTCTTACTGTCAGAATGTTTATACTGCTCTGATATACAGTTCTTTTTATGGAAACCATAAAAAATCTATAATTAAGGAGATTCCCAACGTATTTCCATAAATCAAAATTTACGCGAGTTCTTTCATTTGCGCTGACTTCGAAGACAAGAGGAATACCAAAGTATACAAAATATAGATAATTATTTATCAACATCAGTGCAAAAATAATAATAAAATATAATTGGTGACAAACAAAGAATATGGATCAGATAATATCAATCAATTTGATAACACAGGTAATTCATAAAATAACATAACCACAGGATATTGTTCAAAATATAAATGTAACCAAGATAACACGACTTTTTAAATGTAATGTGTATCTTCTCAGTATCACACAGAACAAGAAAACGAAAGTCTCAGAATTGACATGTGACTTCTCTCAGCACAGATATTCACAAACTCTAACTTTCACAGCGCATGGGCGATATTTATCCCATCATGCACAGGGCTGGCAATAAGCCCAGACCAGTCAAAGTAGAGAAAAATTACCACCAGTTTAATTCAATATATATCAGACTAAACCATTGACTAGAAACTAAAATCAGTTTCCTGGAGATTATACAAATGTATAAAACAAACGTATATCATTATCTCCCCAGATTGAAAGACACAATTTTTACTGCAGTTAAAAATTATCTCAGATCAATCTAGATCCTACAAGAACTCAATGGTTTACCCGAATATATATATGTAGCTGATGAATTGCCTAATATACAGATATAAAGTATACTTTACCAGCAATTTAAACTTAGTTGTTTTGGAAGAAGTCAGCAACCAGGGATAGTCAGGATCTCTTTAGTTTAGTTTCTAGGACAGCCGTCCTCAGCTTCTGACCTATCCCCTTGGAATGAATTTGCTTACTGCCTTGTCTTGTTCAACTCTCTCTGATGATGGCATTCGAATCTCTTGGGCTCCTGGTCCCCTCTCTATATCCCCCCCTGCGGTGTGGGCTTGGTTTGATCTATCACGTGATTACTGACGTGAAACCTGATAATATAGTTTGGATATATAAAAGTACATGTATAACATTTTTACTTAAAATCAGTCAATTAAGTAGGCAGATAGATGCTACATATAATATAATAACATTGTTGTTAATATTTATTACTGCAATGAATAGTAAGGTTTCATAAGGAACTTTTAAATAAGCCCCTTTCTTCAATTCATTGAACAAAGAGAAAAAAAACTCTTTAGAAGACTCCAATTTCTTGTAGGGAGGCAAGAAAGTAATCAATCAAGCCCTACACAGGCTGGCACTATCTTTAACTAATATGCGTCTGAGACCCCCACCATTTACGATCTGAAGAATGTTTATATTAACATTCCTAATTTCTCTGTGAAGGTCTCTGTACAAGAAAAGAATGAACTTATTTTCACCTTATAGCACATAGACAAAATGGCTACTAGTATGCCCATAGACACATCTGTAAAATGACATGTTTAGGCCTATGAAATCGATTCCTTTCGGCCCAATAGTTCTGACATTACTCAGAAGGGTATTTAAGCCAGCTCTGCAAGGAGCTGGTGCTGTGTCGTTTTGCCAGCTTCCTGTTTGTCTAAAGAGCTCCTGCTGTTTTCTCGTTGCTGACATGGACCGCCTGACCCTTCTTTGCTTGCTGCCTGCCCTGATATTCTGCCTGGACCCGACTTTGCTCTTGTCTCCTGCGTTTATCCTCTGATTACTCCTTGCTGACCTGGGACTGTCTGACCACCCTCTGCTAGCCACCTGCCTTGAACCCTGCCTGGATCTGACTATTGTCTCCTCATTGGAGCCCTCCTGTCTCGTCCATCCCTTGGCGGGGCAACCTTGGGGATTGCGACCTGCTACTAGCAAGCAGCCGAGCCCATCTTCACCATCAGGAGCTCTGGTGGACACCGGCTGGTATTTAGACTCTGCCCCTCAGGGAAGCGCATGTCAGCTGCCAGGAGGTGTCACCATAACACAACCACAGTGTAATCATTGGCATAGTAGTGGCAGCTTAAACTGGTGAGGGTGCAATTTGAGGATTTTTAGAGGTAAAATATGCCCTGGAATGCTGCCAAGATTTATAGTGTGCAAAGAGGAGTCTATACAGATACTAATGTTTTCTTGCATGGTTTGAATGATAAAGTTGAATAAAATAAAACAGAAGGTTTTGTGCAAAATATCAAATTTTATTTATATAAAATAATTTACACATCAAATGTACACATGCACACGCCCACACAACACTTTAATCACATTTAGGCCAATAATTTAATTTTTATAACTCTAGCACAATATATGTACACTTGAATACACTATGAGGGGAGCGTTTAATTGTAAACCTTCATCTTACAAAACAAGGCAGTCTGAAAATCATGTATAAAGAGTAAAAACAACTTACAAATGGATATATAAAATAGTCACAGGAATTTTTGCAGTGATGATACAGTTGAGGAGGCCAATCTGAAATTAGTAGAAGTGGTGGTATTATCACATTAGGTTGTATGGATTAATGGAAAGTAATTGACTTGGCTGTGAATAATACCAGTTCATGACTGCGGGTCATTCATAACAATGGACAAAGGGCTGACTGGACTATACATGAAAATCAGAGAATATATCATTCTGGATTTTCCATTTATGTAAAGGTTCAACTGGTCAGTCAGTGACCTCTTCAATCACAAATATTACAATTAGAATACGACTGGATGCACACAAAACCTACAAAGAATATAATCTGTACATATATTGAACATTACAAATCATTGTGCATCAAGTAAGGCAAAAACATCAAGGCTGCATATAAACTAGTAGCTTCAGTATTGGGCCAGCCATTGTTTTTGTACTTTTCCTTCAGGTTGTAATTCCTGTAAGGGACATTATCACACATAAAGCCATCTCCCAATTGTTATTTTAAGCTAGTTTGAGGATTTAAGGGTTCTCCTGTTGATTTATTTATTTATTAGTTGCCGTTTAAAACTGCCAGGCTATAGATTGCCTTACACTTTAGTTGGTGAACTGTTATGATTACTCAGATAACTCATTTGACTGCCCCAAGTTTTTTTAATAGTTTTTTCCCTTTGGAAAGTAGACCTTTTTTCTTCTTTGAAGATCGTTCTCTGCTTCTCATTGGGCTCCCAGTGCCCATAGAAGATGGTGGAGACACAGAATGAAGATGGACTGTTGGAGAAGGTGCTCTTCTGGGTGTACTTGTGTTCTCGGAAGGGACCTGTGAAGCAAATGAGCCACAAAGTAACTAAATGAAAAAGTGAGTTTAGCTGTGCATTCTTCTTGCAATATTTACTTGCAGAGGAACACTTCCAACAATTGCAAGAACTGAGTATGTTCTTTGGTGGGGAAGCCAAAGACCAGCTAGCAATTTCCCATGAGTTTGGAAAGCATGTGTGATTTAACAAGTCAATATAGTGCCGTGGTACAGATCCAGGTTTGAACCTGCATTTGCATTCTTTTTGGGAAAGGCTAAGAGTAGAAACTAAACTCAATGTTGCCATTAGTAGATTAGAAGGATAGTCACACAGCTAGACTAACTTGAGCCTTAATTAGAATCAGTAAGAATAAAGCACCTCTTTCACATGCATGTTTTCATACCAATCCTTAGTATTATAGCACATCAATATTAAAATCAAAAACCCCACTATGATGGCAAGGGTGTTTTTAAATGTTAAGTCTTGTAGGGAAAAAAAAACTTGCTGCATGTTGTATGTTGCTAAAGAGGACTCTACTCTTATTCTGATTCAAAATCAAGGTCAGCATCTAATACTCGGGAAAGAAAATCAATCAAACATCCCATTGGCACACATCTGAAGATACCATGGTTTGGTTGTATGTACGGCATTGAGTAGCAGAGCTGTATGTTTCAGACCTGCATATTATACTGTGTTCAAGGTGCACAGATAACCTGCCTATAGGCCTACGTCATTCTTGTTTCAATCTGAGAAGACGTTTTGAAAACTTTTTAGGAATGGATTCTGAAGAATCGCATTGAAACATACACCTTTAGATTTGCTTTAGATCACAGAAAATGACAATGATGTTTTCTCACATATGAGAGACTTGTAACATTCACAATTACATGAATAAAGTTTTTATGTACCTTGGAAGACTAAATTGGCACATTGTGATCACCTATGATACACACTTGGCTTTAAATTCTTCCATACACTCTTAACACATTTGGGTGGGAAGGGCAGTTAAAGGAATGTTGCTTATAGGGAAAGGTTAAAAAAAAAAAAAACAGCACATGCATATTTTCAAAATAGTTATCAATCAAAGGTCAGTAACCATTGCCTAGGTGGTGTCAGTTAAAGGTATAAAAACTTTGCGCCTATGTTACAAACTTCTCTCATACATTGTTTTGTGTGCTTTGCCTTATTTGAAGTTGTTCCTTCACTCGGTCTATAGCACAAACCAATGGTATCTTCAGTTGTTCACTTACGTGAAGGCTATACTGCCTCATTAAGGTGTGAAATGAACACTCTTCTTCTGTTCCAAAGTAGATGAGCAAGGACAAAACAGAAAATATAGCAGTGATGACACAAACAAAAAGTTAATGGAAAAATTATTATAAAAGTGAGTTTTAGTTCATTTAAAACAAGATGGCATTAAATGATGTAGCACAACTTTACCTCAATATCCAGGCATGACAAATAAGCAGTAATAGATATGTAATGCTAAGAACAACGGATATGTGTTTAACTTAAAAAAAACAAAAACAAATTGGTTGTATGATATGATCACTGTATAAGCTGTCACAGTCCAACAGTTAGTATCAGCATGGTAAAATACAGGAATGCAAATCTATCAGATACTTCTCACCTTTTATGTGACAGTCACAAAATACATATAAACAACTTACTGTATAGTCAAATATTTGCTTGATCGGGACACAGGATAGTAGTCTGGAACATTGGGTTATGCTACCAGCTTCAGGAGACTGGGCACTGGGAAACAAAGCTTCCGCTCCCAGCTTGCTGTAGTTTTTTACTAGTGTCCTAATAATGTGAAACTTATGAGCAGCAGTTCACGCTCGAGGATTAGTTCTTTTGTATATATAGTACATTCTCTTTTTTTATTTTGTATGTATAAAGATAATTTTTGATATAAGAAAAGGTTTTTTATACAAATAGAACTTATATATTTTCATACTGTAAGTAGGATATGTGCAGTGTATATATATATATATTGACATCCCTCTTTTTTACCCTCTATATGAGTGTATTCTGTGCCATTTTATACAAGGTAGGACAAGGATGTTTTGAGGACCAGGTTTCTACCAAGGTAGTTTCTTCCTTCCACCTTTACTATCTTTCTGTCCTGATTCTATACATCCTAAGTAGATTTCCCACCTTTGTCTGAATGTGGTATGCGCTGTTCGAGTTTCTCTCTCAGCTACAGCTCCCTTTTGACAGTCCGACCCTGTTTGTTGTCCCTGCAGGTCACCGTAGGGGACAGCTTGTTTCACTACCAATAGGTCGAGTCGACAACTCATCATGCAAGCTTATGAACTCAAGGGCAAGACTCTCCCTTTCCCAATCAAAGTGCACTCCAGTAGACCGGTTAGTGCTTCATGTGCTTTTCAGCATCAGGTTGCAAGGCTGCCACCTGGTCTTCTGTTTACAGGTTTACACAGTGTAAGTTCAGGCCTCAGCTGATGACAGATTCAGTTGTAAGGTTCTTCAGATGACTGTAGACTCCCTTGAACCCCTGCTGTTAACCTGTTGTTTTTCCATGGGACCTATTAGTCTTTGTGTGATGTGTACCCCTCAGTTAGACTGCTTTTGGAGATCACAATGATCCAGAATACTATCCTATGCACTGCAATGTACAATCAAGAAGACAGGATTTTTGTCTTACCTGTAAAATCCTTTTCTTGGAGTACATTACAGGACATAGAACCGAGGGGACATGGAGCCGGCTTCCTGGCCAATTAGGAAGCCTGGCGGCATGTAATGACTCCATGCTATCAGAAGTACCGGTATCGGTACTCGTTATCGGGTACCAAAATATAGATATCTGTACTCGATACCAAAAGAACTGTATCAGTGCAACCCTACCCAAAGAACCACTGTAGTTTAAGGTCAACCTGAAATACTACACTTCTTCTGCAGGTGAAGTATGTAAATGCAGCTAAAAAAACAGGACTGTTGGGGGGACAGGAGGCATCTTGCTCCATGGAAATTCTCTCCAAATGAGCTTTTGACTAAGTTAAATTCAGTCAATTTTTAAGGGAAGATTAAGAACCTTGTATTCAGTAACGCTTGTTTTTAATAAAACTAGCAGAGACATTGAAGGCAACAACTTACTCTTTTAACTTTTGTCCGAATTGGTGTATCTGGAGGGTATCGAGATGGTGCATCAGAAACGTAGACTTCAACATCATCAGGCACTTCTTCCAGAAAGTTAGAAGGGACAAGGCCTTTGTGTCCATTCAGTTCACCCTGTAAGTGAATTAAGCAGTGTTTTACTATGCATACAGTATGTGACTTACAAATTAGTGAGAACAAAAAACTATTTCTTGCTGCAATACCTTTAAAAACGAATTTATATATTTAATATAAATCGTAAAACTGGTAAAAATAGTAAACCTCACACAAGCTCACAGTTAGTATTTGGACTTAGTTATACCAGAAGCTCTGGTCTGTTTTGCTCAATGCAGTCAAATTGCAAAGGTAGGTATCGAAAGCTGACTAATTGATGGAAAACGTAGTTGTTGCTGCCCCAGTCACATCAGTCTCTGTAAAGAGGAGCTTACACTCTAATGTCCCCCCACAGTCATATCAGTCTCTGTACAGAGGATCTTACACTCTAATGCACCCCCACAGTCACATACTATTATTACCCATGTATATAGCTCTGACCTATACCGCAGTGCTGTACAGAAAACACTGAGCCAGTCACATCAGTCTCTGCACAGAGGAGCTTACACTCTAATGCACAATGGCACCAGCAGTGGGCTACAAGTCCCAGCAATACATTTATACAGCAATTCAGAACAGTATATGAATTTGACTCAGGGCTTAGCGCCCCGCTGGACTCGGGGCTTCGCGACCCGATGTACTCGGGGCTTAGCGGCCCGATGGACTCGGGGCTTCGCGACCCGATGTACTCGGGGCTTAGCGGCCCGATGGACTCGGGGCTTCGCGACCCGATGTACTCGGGGCTTAGCGGCCCGATGGACTCGGGGCTTCGCGACCCGATGTACTCGGGGCTTAGCGGCCCGATGGACTCGGGGCTTCGCGACCCGATGTACTCGGGGCTTAGCGGCCCGATGGACTCGGGGCTTCGCGACCCGATGTACTCGGGGCTTAGCGGCCCGATGGACTCGGGGCTTCGCGACCCGATGTACTCGGGGCTTAGCGGCCCGATGGACTCGGGGCTTCGCGACCCGATGTACTCGGGGCTTAGCGGCCCGATGGACTCGGGGCTTCGCGACCCGATGTACTCGGGGCTTAGCGGCCCGATGGACTCGGGGCTTCGCGACCCGATGTACTCGGGGCTTAGCGGCCCGATGGACTCGGGGCTTCGCGACCCGATGTACTCGGGGCTTAGCGGCCCGATGGACTCGGGGCTTCGCGACCCGATGTACTCGGGGCTTAGCGGCCCGATGGACTCGGGGCTTCGCGACCCGATGTACTCGGGGCTTAGCGGCCCGATGGACTCGGGGCTTCGCGACCCGATGTACTCGGGGCTTAGCGGCCCGATGGACTCGGGGCTTCGCGACCCGATGTACTCGGGGCTTAGCGGCCCGATGGACTCGGGGCTTCGCGACCCGATGTACTCGGGGCTTAGCGGCCCGATGGACTCGGGGCTTCGCGACCCGATGTACTCGGGGCTTAGCGGCCCGATGGACTCGGGGCTTCGCGACCCGATGTACTCGGGGCTTAGCGGCCCGATGGACTCGGGGCTTCGCGACCCGATGTACTCGGGGCTTAGCGGCCCGATGGACTCGGGGCTTCGCGACCCGATGTACTCGGGGCTTAGCGGCCCGATGGACTCGGGGCTTCGCGACCCGATGTACTCGGGGCTTAGCGGCCCGATGGACTCGGGGCTTCGCGACCCGATGTACTCGGGGCTTAGCGGCCCGATGGACTCGGGGCTTCGCGACCCGATGTACTCGGGGCTTAGCGGCCCGATGGACTCGGGGCTTCGCGACCCGATGTACTCGGGGCTTAGCGGCCCGATGGACTCGGGGCTTCGCGACCCGATGTACTCGGGGCTTAGCGGCCCGATGGACTCGGGGCTTCGCGACCCGATGTACTCGGGGCTTAGCGGCCCGATGGACTCGGGGCTTCGCGACCCGATGTACTCGGGGCTTAGCGGCCCGATGGACTCGGGGCTTCGCGACCCGATGTACTCGGGGCTTAGCGGCCCGATGGACTCGGGGCTTCGCGACCCGATGTACTCGGGGCTTAGCGGCCCGATGGACTCGGGGCTTCGCGACCCGATGTACTCGGGGCTTAGCGGCCCGATGGACTCGGGGCTTCGCGACCCGATGTACTCGGGGCTTAGCGGCCCGATGGACTCGGGGCTTCGCGACCCGATGTACTCGGGGCTTAGCGGCCCGATGGACTCGGGGCTTCGCGACCCGATGTACTCGGGGCTTAGCGGCCCGATGGACTCGGGGCTTCGCGACCCGATGTACTCGGGGCTTAGCGGCCCGATGGACTCGGGGCTTCGCGACCCGATGTACTCGGGGCTTAGCGGCCCGATGGACTCGGGGCTTCGCGACCCGATGTACTCGGGGCTTAGCGGCCCGATGGACTCGGGGCTTCGCGACCCGATGTACTCGGGGCTTAGCGGCCCGATGGACTCGGGGCTTCGCGACCCGATGTACTCGGGGCTTAGCGACCCGCTGGACGCAGGGCTTAATGACGCTTTCCATTTCACTATATGGCACACCACACTTCTTTTTTTTTTTGCTTCCACCGCTGCAAGCTTGACTGATGTGAGTGGCTCAGTGTTCTCTGTACATCACCGTGGTATATGTCAGAGCTATATAAGTGTATAATAATAGTGCGTGACTGTGGGGGAACATTAGAGTGTACGCTCCTCTGTACAGAGACTGATGTGACTGGCTCAGTGTTCTCAGTACAGCACTGTGGTATATGTCAAATTTATCTAAATGTATAATAATAGTGTGTGAATGGCTCAGTGTGTCGGCAGTGCATGGGGGGGCGGCCTAAAGCCAAGTAAGAGACCGCAACATTTCTGATGGCTGCCCTGGTCATGCAGAACAGTATATGAATTTGACTCAGGGCTTTGCGACCCGATGGACTCGGGGCTTAGCGGCCCGCTGGACTCTGGGCTTAGCGACACGCTGGACTCTGGGCTTAGCGACACGCTGGACTCTGGGCTTAGCGACACGCTGGACTCTGGGCTTAGCGACACGCTGGACTCTGGGCTTAGCGACACGCTGGACTCTGGGCTTAGCGAC
>NW_017306336.1:2083302-2095367 GCF_000935625.1 Nanorana parkeri
TGGACTCAGGGCTTAGCGACCCGCTGGACTCAGGGCTTAGCGACCCGCTGGACTCAGGGCTTAGCGACCCGCTGGACTCAGGGCTTAGCGACCTGATGGACTCAGGGCTTAGCGACCCCGTGGACTCAGGGCTTAGCGACCCCGTGGACTCAGGGCTTAGCGACCCGCTGGGCTCAGGGCTTAGCGACCCGCTGGACTCAGGGCTTAGCGACCCGCTGGACTCAGGGCTTAGCGACCCGATGGACTCAGGGCTTAGCGGCTCGATGGACTCCGGGCTTAGCGGCCCGATGGACTAGGCTTAGCGGCTCGATGGACTCAGGGCTTAGCGGCCCGATGGACTCAGGGCTTAGCGACCCGATGGACTTTGGGCTTAGCGACACGATGGACTTTGTGCTTAGCGACACGCTGGACGCAGGGCTTAGCGACACGCTGGACGCAGGGCTTAGCGACCCGCTGGTCACAGGGCTTAGCGACGCGCTGGACGCAGGGCTTAATGACGCTTTCCATTTCACTATATGGCACACCACACTTCTTTTTTTTTTTGCTTCCACCGCTGCAAGCTTGACTGATGTGAGTGGCTCAGTGTTCTCTGTACATCACCGTGGTATATGTCAGAGCTATATAAGTGTATAATAATAGTGCGTGACTGTGGGGGAACATTAGAGTGTACGCTCCTCTGTACAGAGACTGATGTGACTGGCTCAGTGTTCTCAGTACAGCACTGTGGTATATGTCAAATTTATCTAAATGTATAATAATAGTGTGTGAATGGCTCAGTGTGTCGGCAGTGCATGGGGGGGCGGCCTAAAGCCAAGTAAGAGACCGCAACATTTCTGATGGCTGCCCTGGTCATGTCATGCCGGCAATTCTTTTTATGTCAGTGAATACTTTAAACATTCAAAGTATTGCTGAAATCTTAAATTACTTTTTATTTTTATTTGAAATACTTACATAGTAAAACCCATCTTCATCAATCTCACCAAAAACAGTAATGATATCTCCTGTGCAAATGGTTAACTCAGCCTGCAGAGAGATTAAAATTAAATGTGTTACTTGGTAGTCAAAGTATTTTGGAACAAGAATACTGCCTACTTTTGCAGGTTACATCATTAAAGTGACATTAAATTGTAGTCAAATCTTAAAAATTAATTCAAGTACCTTAACTATTAACAATCCTCTATCTTATTGTGTATCACTCCAATCTCACTCCCATGATGAACTACAATCTCATGTTTAGTTTACTCATTTGTATTGAAATTGTAGTCCATCACAGGAGTGAGCTTGTACTGTTGGCTACTTTACAACACACACGGAAACCATGGGGAACAAAAGTAGAAGGAAGGTGTGTCAGCACCGATACAGAGATGATTTGAGAATCTACAGCCGAGTGATACACAGATAAGGTCAATTTTTTGGTAATTGTTAAGTTACTTAAATGCATTTTTAAGATTTTCCTCCTGAGTTTAGTGCCACTTTAAAGCAAGTTGATGGCTGACACATTTCTGTTGAGGTTTAGGGATATTCCACCATGAAATACAAATAAGTGTAAATGAAATTGCATTTTACTTATGTAAGGAACTATTTGCCAGTTAATGCATCCTATATTTTCTGGTGACCACAAATGGGTTGTTTTTTCATTATTATTTTTTTGGATAGCATGACATTTCTATGCGCCATTAATATACTATAATTAAAAGAAATGTAGATACCTACTGTGTATTATTTTACAAATATATTTTCTTAATACTAAACATTTCTCTCATTTTTCGATGTTGGATTTGGAATTACAGCTCCATCTGGTGAATAGATGAAGTGAACACTTTACCTCAACATCAACATTAGGTGAGCTTTCCCTTGGGTCGTAGTCATACAACGCCACCATTCTCCTCGTGGACACTGAGTGCTGCCTCCCACTTCTCCTGTTTCGCTCTGTGTCAATCACAGAACAGTTTATATTCTTCATTTGAAATTCATATCTCCCATCAACAATCATATCTCATGATAAAACCAACAAGCTGGACAAGAGACCAACGGAGTGGACATAGAAGCTGAAATGGACAGTGATGACAGTTTCCTGCGACATATCACCTCTACACCTTAACTTATAAAGTATCTCTTCATTAGATGATCCTTTGAGCATGACTCAAACAATGGCCACTGTTTATGTATCAGCACAAATTTACAAGATTTTGTTCTCCAAGTTGCATCATATTCAAAATATTATATTTAGAACTATTCAATTGTATGAGCAGGTTTTATATCGGTCTCTGACCACTGTACGATTGTGCTTCATTAAGCTTTACCCCAATGTTCAGGGAAATCAGTGTGGACCATTACATTTTCCTTTTGCCACAAAACTATTAATTAGCAGGCTGTTAATCCCTAAACAGCATAATACATAAATATCTACCTTTTATGCTTCCCATTCAAAAAAATGAATTGGTTACATTGCATGCTCCATGAAAAATCACAGTGTTGCAAAAACTGTTACTGCTATATAAAATCTGTATCATAACTTCAAAAATTGCTGCTGTCAAAGTCAGTAGCCAGTAGTGGTGTGTGCCTAGTCTCTATCCACACCTGTATCATGTTTGCAGTCAGTGACCTTCTCTTCTAGCATGGCCACAATCTCTGACCATCTTGTGTAGTATGATCAGTCTTTGACTGTTTTCCGTATAATTACACACACTGAACACTATGTGCAGCCCTTTGATTATGTCAGGGGCCACATTTGAGGTCACCATAATAAGTAAGTTGACCACCATTGCCCTAAGTTATTAATGTGAGCAACAGTAATGATTCATTGTAAAAACTAGGCCAATTCAGACTTAGCTGTCACTTAGCACCTTATAACATCCCTGTTAGTGACACGAAAGTCTTCCACAATCCATCCTTCTTATAGGATCTGAAGTCTGGTTTTATGTAGTGTATTGAATGAGGGGGGCTAAGGGTACACATTTACTTATGGTAAACAAGACCCCACTAACTTTTAGTTGCAGCCTTAATAGGTATGTAAGTTAGAGCTTAACTTCATTGAAAATACCAAAAAACCCTCATAGTGAAAAAACACCATTGGGAAGGCCATCTGTCAAGTGCTAACCCCCTGATACTGTTTTCTCCCAAACTATGGTGTACTTTAGGCTCCCACTAATCACACAGATATTTAAAAATGTGTTATGTCCACAGTCAGTGGATGGGAAGAAAGTTTAATAGTTAAGATGACCCCTTGAAAAGTAACCTACATATAACTAAAAATATTAGTATATACCATATGATCAAAAGTAGTTCACCTGCCCCTTAGGCAATGGAAGATCATGTATAAGATCAAATTGTGGTTAGGAGATACCAGGTAGATAATGATGCAAGCTCAAAGGACAAAACATGCTTGTTAGTTTAACTTACAAAAACATAGTATGTTTTAGACAGGTCATATTAGCTTGTGTATTAACTGAATAAAGTTAGGGTTTGTTTAACACAGACCTCGTTTAGACTTTCTGGATCTGCGGTGTACAGAGCGAGAGCTCTCTTTGAAACGTTCACAGTTGACTTCAGGAAAGGAATGCATATAAATAAAAGAAGAGGAGAACATATGAAGCTGTTCAGAGTTCTGTCAACCTAGAAACGCTCAACTTGGAAAGTGAATGTAACTGACGTGTGTATTTGTTTCTCATTATTGAATTTATAAATGTTTGTAAATATCACTAGAACAAATGTACACTAGTAATAACCATCTGAGAAAATGTGCCTTACAATGTTTCACAAATTCTTATTTTAGTAAACTGTTTGGTTCAAACATCTCACTTTTTAACTTTAACTAATGTAATGTTTTTTTAAATTTGTGGCATCACAACTTTTCCCAGCTTCTTTGTGAAGAAAGTGTGTGTGGTAAGAAAATTGAGACTCTTGGTCAGCCTTACTCAGCCACAAGAGTTAAGTGAGCAGTTCAGCGATGCAAGTTAAAGCAGCTTTTATTGTTTGGAAGCATGTGAATGCACTCTATTGTCAAGAAAGGTGCTGTCCAGAAGGAGGCCACTGCCAACCCCAACCAATTTGTTTAATAACAAAATAGAGTGCCATTACAGCAGCAAGTGGAACAGGTCTTTGCCACCAGATATACCAGAATGATATATTTAACACCTAGCTATGATAAAGCTGTTACCACCTAAAGGTCTTTCTTGTCTCATGCATTAAGTGACATGGACATCAATCTTACTTAGTCTCGTGGATTTCAGCTTACCATCAGAAATCTTATAATAAGGATGGAACAACATCTTCATGTAGTATCTCATTTGTATCCGCTTTGCACGCTACTCCGGAACTCTAACTGAGCCAAGTGCTCAAGTACAGGTTTTTCCACAAATAACTGTGGACTGAAGGTAAGAGCACAACTTGTGTGCCACTAACAGTCCACCGCTTCACAAACAAATGTATTCTACTTTCAGGATAGAACATTTGAAAAGCCTATCATATAATCACAATATTGGTCTGTCCCAACTCCTGATTTACCCACGGTCCTCAGACCACTAAAATAACAAAACTATGGCAATTGAAAGAAGAAGAAAAAAGCCTACAGTCCCCTTTAACATTTATCAACATAAGGCTCTAACCAACCTCATTACAATATTATCTCATGGCTCTCATAGTGGGCTTCATGGCCCATCAGTGGTGACACTGGAGAATGTGTGATATGGGATCTTTGTTGTGAAAACATATTAACAATATAATTGAAGGAAAACAACAGAAGGTAAAGATGAAAGCTATCGCAGGGAACGTTTTACAAAAGAAAGTATTATGGAAATATGAAATACAATGCATACAGCCTCGTGGCCTTAGTTTATAGATTAATTTAACTATATAAATCATTTCTAGGTGCATATATTCATATTTTTGTGCTTTATTTGTGTAACCATATGAGGCATGTGTTATCATTATCAGTTGGTTTACAGTCATGTGACTATGTATTTAAAGTGTATGTATAGCCAAAACTTTTCTTTTCTTTTTAGATAGGGGTTCTAACCTTTATCTATTCTATCACATTAATATCTTCTTTTTGTATCCTGCCAAGGTAATTTTCCTTCACTTCCTGTCTTGAAGATGCAACAAGAAGTGAGAGGAAATCTCCCCAAAGTGACGACAATTTCTGTCTTAGTTGTCCCCAGAACAATAATCCTCACTGCAGGATTTTCCTTCGAATCTTGCTCTCATGACAACTCTATCATTTAGTTAGTATATACACTTATTTTTTGTCTCAGGGACAATGGTCACCAAGACAAGCAAAGGGGTAAATCTAACCAGCAGGGACACCACAATAAAAACGTAGCAAAGGGTCCTACCCTTACACTTTCTATCCACAACTAAAAATAAAGATTTGCTGTTACATATACTTTAACCTGATAAGTGCTTTGGTCCTCTCTTACTGCTAAATTCAAGTTGGGAAAGCCCAATGATGCTTAGTGATAAACTTTACTAAGCTAATTTGGAGTGAAGTGGTTTGCTAACAGGAGAGCTTTTGCTTGTGGTATACTGTTTTTGTACCTTGCTTTAATGTCTTAGGAAGATCTGTAATTAATCAAAGTGATGGAGCTTCTTACACAGATTGCATATCGGGCACAAACACAGACCAAATGTAAACTAGCTACTACATGAGGTGGTGTTGAAAGACTTTTGATGGTATCACAATCTAGGAGGCTAAGCATGGGCAGATCTGGGGGGGGGGATTGCCAATCCCCACTTTTCATCATATTTTATACGTTGTCATCAAACTTACTGGAAGTTAAGAAGAAACAAACTATAATCTAGTGTGAAGTGCTGCAAAATGAAAAGCAATTATTTGGCTGATCTTCATAAGAGATCATCTGTTAACTTAACAAAGAGAAGTAAACAAATCAAGTGGGAAAAAAGCACCTAGACAGCACAATCCTTATAAGTGCTCACTGGTCATTCCAAACGGGATACACATAATATGCAGGTACCAATAGCCAATGAAAGACTTGTATCCCAGGACAGTGCAGTAAAAGGCCAATAGCGGGTAAAGCAGGAGAAGGGTAATTAAGAAAGACTGTAGAAAGTAAGACTGTAAGAAAACTTTGTATTACCTACCAATTTTTTCCACAGGAGTATTCAGTGGCAGAAATCCTTGTTTAAGAAGCTGATCCATCATTTCCTCATCATCAGCTTGAATTTCAGAGACCATATTACAGGGGATATAGCCAGATCTCCCACAACTTTCGCCATGGTAAAAACCATCAGAGTCTTTATCACCATAAACCTGCAGATAAATTGGTTGGGTCAAGAGAGGAATATTACTTTCTAGCAGAAGGATTTTGAGATTTATTTATTTTCTTTCCCAAATCAGTGTATTTTTAAGATCCAGTATTTTTACAGTGCTGGTACTGTTATATTTTTGTGAAGACAGAATAACAAAAAAGGTTAACAGGATTGAAAATGGGAATCCAGGTTAGCAAAGTTTGATCTAAGCAAAATCAGGTAGTTATTGGGATTCACATGCAAGACTTCAAACACTTATCATTAAAAAAAAAAAATTGCATGCCCAGTTAGTTTAGGATATGGGATTCTTCTATAGTCTACTGACTATAGAACTAGCCGTGGGGCTAGTCATATATTATTCAATAGAAAGGATAACTAAACAGTAATATTTTGTTGTTATTGAGATAGCCAATTAAAAAAAATATAACCTTGATATTAACTTGCTGGATGTTTACATATTTTTAACTGAAATGAATCAAGACATTTGACAGTGCTGCACTCTAGTCAACTTAGATTCATAAACTTTGAACCGTAGATGTATTATTTGAACAGATATTTCCCTACTTTAGCCATAACCACTTGGAAATGACTGACCTACTCACACAACAATGAGAAACCTGCAGTCTCATAAAGGTTTCCTTGATCACTATGGAATCTCAGGATCTGGATGCAAACTAAGGACTGACATACAGTGGAAGAAGTCACCTTAATTATCTGGCCCTCCTTAAAGGGAAGTTCTTCTTCTGCAGCATCTGGATTCGGGGACATTGTTCTTGGGTCATAGTCAAAAAGTGCCACAAATATTCTTGCAGGATAATCCTCCATCCCACCATCTGTTTCTGATTCTTCATACATTTCAGACGAAATCTGCTCTCGGCTGCCATAACTATCTGAAGGAAAAGTCAAAATATACACAGCAGTCTTTGCATGCTCTACTGTAATAAACAACCTTTTAGACACTGAGACAGAGTACGCAAAACACAGTGTACATCACAGGACATTCGTCAAGAAAACAACGCTGATTTCCAATGAAAGCAAGTATTTTACCACAGCGCTGTGGTATGGTCAGCATCAGCGAACTACACATTGAATTACTTTTGCACAGTAAGCCTAGTTAATTATGCATTTAAATATAAAGCAGTATGTAAGGAGCACACAAAACCATTGTAGCAACAGCTGTATATCAGGCATCTTCACATACAAATGTTTGTTCTATATGGGAGGCCAATGGAAGAAAGTGCATGCAATGCAGGATATTACACAACAACAGATACAGCATGGCTGAATGGCAATGATGGACATGAAATTGGTGCAATCCTACCTTTCTTTCCCCTAAGCTGGGACACTCTAGATATGTAGGAATGGAGGGAAAGGTGCACTGTAAGCCCTGCACACATGCTGCACTGCATGCAAACGTAGTGGCTCATTGCACAGCACATTAAAGGCCAAAAAACAAAACAAAAACCTGCAAGCCTTCAATCCATTAGAAGGATCTCAGAGTTTTAGGCTTTTGTATTCTCTATTTCCATCATCTAAAACTGACCTATAAAACTTGCTGAGAGAATTAGAATTGATCAAGCAGAGCACCCTCAGAAAATAAGTGCGCATCCCATAAAGTATCTGACACCCAATAGACATAAAAATTTATGACCATTTTTTGGCTGAAAAGCAGGAAGAAGGTTTTATTTTGCATACCGTATCTATCGTCAGAAGCCCTGGTACGGTGGGGAGACCACCTCCTGTGTCCTCCAATGCTGCGATAATAAGCTTCTTCTTTTACAGGTGAAATATTTCCCTCACTACCTGACCGAGAACGGCCACCTTCACTGTTACTGTCCATTGTAATTTCTATGGAAAAAAAGGGAAGGAGCTATTAAACATGCTCTGTGTATTCGGAACAGAGGACCATGGAGACTGGTGCCCCTGATTTACAGGGCACCTCTCTCTATAACGCATAATTAATGTTCCGTAGAGCCACTGATTTCTTTTAAATAGACATCTAAGTCTAGTCACAGCTGCATACCAATATATCTAAATGCGTTTTCTTTTAGGTTTTGGGTTTTTCTAAGATTATTTTTTTTCTTGGAGCATCCTTAACCTCTTGCCGTCCGCCCGTAGTAGAAAAACGGACGGACGGCACTGCAGCATCTGCGGGTTGCCGTCTCCAGACGGCAATTTTTTTCTGCTCGCGCGCGCCCCCTAGCGGGCACGCACGGGCAGAAAAGACCCGATGGATGGGAAGGGGGTTTAACACCGCGGATGTCAACTGGTTAATTTGATAGATAAGCAAATCTAGAGCAAGGTATGCTTCAAAATTCCTATTTTTATAACAGTGTCTTTAGCTCTAGAAAGGTTTAGTGGTTATCTTCACTGGTGGAAACATTTTGACAAGGAATGTTACCACTGAGCATGTTACACTGAAGCAGGTATAACATTTTGGAATTTTCCCTTGTCACTGTTAAATAGACAGTGTTACTGACAAGTGACAATCTGCAATGCAGCACAAACATCACCTTCAGCTCTGTTTAAGGACTGTGTTTGCACTGGAATAACATACAAACATGGAACAATATGCTTGGGCTTTGACAAACTTCTGAAATGATCCAAGAGAATGGGAGATACAATTTTATGTGAAAATTGAACAGCAAATACTGTACATATTTTTGAACTAGCAAATGCTACGGTATGTATGCTTTTAAATTATCATGTCTTGGATTACTGTAGTAATGGAAATTAACAATGAATGAAAAAGATTCTTATGGTTTCTGGCTACAAATATTAATGCATGGTAAGTATCATATCTCTGGGTTACAGGATGGTTGTGTTAAAGCAGGGTGAGTGTAAGTTACATCAATATATATATAGATATATATATATATATATGTATACATACTTTTAAATAAGCCAAGTAGATCTCTCTGTTATTATAATATCTTAAGGTATCTGGATAGGAACTGTCTCTGACAGTACAGCTTCACAGCAACCTTTAAGAAGACTATCACTATGCACCTATTCAGAGCAAAGTTCCAACGTCTGTGGTAAAGGTCCCCTGAACCCCTGATACTTACATAGTTACATAGTATTTGGGGTTGAATAAAGACATACGTCCATCAAGTCCAACCCAGCGCTTTCTAACATTCCCTTGCAAATCCTTCTGCTGCCTCAGCTGGTGAAAATATATAGTGCTCACTGGTATGAAATATCATGTGACCACCTACCATGTGACAGTGCTCAGATCTCAGGTAATTATTAGACCTGAGCACTGTCACATGACTGATGGAGTGATGTCACCACCATGGGTGGGTGGGGGGAGGGGCATACACTGTCACTCTACCCTAAATCTCCAAGATGACAGTGTCTCTTTAATTCTGGTTTCTATGAGACAACGCTGATGATATGACAGAATTCATATTCCTGGGCACCTTGACAAATAAGGAAGGCCATTTTTTTTGCAAAATGAGTGTGAACTTGGGGATAATATGTTATACAATTTACTGCAGTGGAAGGAAATCAGAATCAGGTTATGTTCATTAAATGTTCATTTTAATATTGGAATATGAGTCATTCAGAAATCTGTAACACTATGTGTACTATATAAAGTAAACCCGTCTCCGCTATAAAGTAGATAGCCATTGTGCTAAACCAATATGAAAAATAACCAACTGTCAGTTCAGTAAGACTGTCACATCACCACGATTCTTAACAATCGATATTCAAGGGCAACACTATAACATTTTAGTGAACTGCCCGCCTCAGTTGTGCATATTGGGCTGTTTCCTACAAGCAATGGAAATTTTGTTATCTCAGTTATCTTTTCTAACTCTTTTAAAGAAATGAGACATATAGAATTTCGTCTTATACACTGATAACGTTTTGTTCTGGCTTTTGGTACTTTTAGCTAACAAAATAGCTTAGTGATCAGCACTGACAAGCCATAATGTCAAAAAGTTTCCTGATGAATGTTTTTGAAGCCAGAAAAGAGAATGGATCTTATTCATGTATATTTACCTTTAGGAGTACATTTCTATGTACAAATTAGAGTAGAAGGGAAAAGAAAACGTGGACTTGTGTAAATGGAAATGTAAAATGGAAACAGATTGGGAGTGTAGATGAATATGGGCACAACATTTAACTGACACATAGTGTAACTATGCTGTGTAAAAAAACAACAAAGTGCTGTCCTTTTAATAGTGAAACATAATTTCTTCCAAGGGTTTCAGTATGCAAATTGTACATTTACTTTCAGACTGTAATAATGAACTGTCAGTGCAGTGAAAAAAATAAATTAATCAAATACAACCCAGTACAGTATGTATCGTTATAGCAAAGGAGGTTGAGCATTGTTAACGATAACAAATACTGTACTTATTAAACATAACTCCTCCTGCCCTAGTATTGTAAGGTATGGCAATGAAATCACCAATTTCCTAGTTAGCATTGATTATCTTTTAGGTCTGTGCAGGCTTTCTAAGTATTCTTATTGGCCAACAAGAAATGAATTGTTAAGTAGGAAGAACTATAACTACAGCAATATTGATCACTGTGTAAAATACAACCAATTGATACACATGTTCATTCACACCACCTAAACTTACAAAGAACACATAGAACACACAGCAGACTAGCCAACTAACCAATAGATGGAACCATCATAGGTCGCTGTCTTTGTGGCACTGTACTACCATGTGAGAACCGATGTACAGGGTGATCCGCTCTCTCCATTCTTCCCAAGCCAGGGTGATTACCTAGAAGCTGAACACAGGCATAAACCATAACCAATCCATTGTACAGAACAATAACACTATTTAGAGAACAAACTACAGCTTAAAGCAAAAGCTCTAAAGGCAACTAAATTTTACTTTTAACTGAAAGGTTAGCTGAAAGATACAGATGTGCGGCAACAGTGGGGATACCTCTTATGATTTAAAAAAACAAATCTATTCCAGATCTATAAAAACAATATGTAGTGTTTTAGGGGAGGGGGGTTTTACCAGGCAAACAGAATGCTAACATGGTCAAGATAACTCAAACAGTGCAAGGAAATGAAAAGCACCAACAGCAACCAATCACAATCCATCGCTCTTCAAAAAACTTCAAAAAAGCTAATTCTATTTGGTTACTATGAGTTTCTGGGTTTGCACATAGTGCTTTGCCCTTCTTGCTCTGTCAAGGTTTCCAATTAAGGTATGGCAACGTGTCCAAGAGGGAAAGACTTACAGATCTAGGGAAAAAATTCCTGTCCTTGGATTGATTCAATTAGGCCTTAGTGTGGTCTGTGGATTATGTTATGATACCCACCTGGACAGTGCCAATCAGATGTGGGACTTTAGACTATGGAAGATAAGTGTGCCTCACAGTAAAAGAATGGTAGCCTTACAATTGGGAGTCATTTATCTTCCTATGAAAACAAGAGCCTTACCAGAGTGCTGTGTGCGTGAAATTGACCTGTGTGTTACACAGTCATAATTGTTATTCCTGCTAAGGCATTTCACAGTAAAGTTTTGAGTTGTCAAGCTAATGTCTGCAAGTCATTCCTAGGAGAAAGGGGCACCACTTATTCCTCATCAGGGTTGGCAGCAGGCGTATGCAGGGGCGTATCTGCCGCGAGGCAAACAAGGCGTTTGCCTCGGGTGGCAAATTCCAAGGGAGCGGCAAAAATGCTGGGGTCTCAATGTACCGGTCCTTGGTGACCCGCAGCCAGCTTAGAAGTCAGGTACGCGGTTACGGATATATATAGATATACATTATATATATATATATAAATACAGTGTGTGTGTGGGGGGGACACTGACTGGTTG
>NW_017306336.1:2095409-2096975 GCF_000935625.1 Nanorana parkeri
GATTTTGTTTTTATAACTATAAATAAAGGGATGTACAGATACCAGTTTTGCGAGTACGAGTACTGCTACTTGCCGAGTACTTACAAGTACGAGTACTGATACATTTTTGTTTATTATCATGTGACAGTTTTTCTAAAACAATACAGACTAATGATTTCAGGACAGTGGTGGAGTGCAAGAGCCAGGTCCCAGCTGCAACCGCTACAACCCTGGCAGTTCTCATGAAAATGCCAAGTATCGGCACTGGTACTCAAAAAGTATCTGTGCATCCCTAGTGAGAGAGATAGCTGACAGGAGGGATCGCAGCTGCGGACACGGTCTACATCTCTGTCGGATGCAGACCGTGTAGCTGAATCTGCGCCGACACTCTGTTCCTTTCGGCCAGCGCTCTTTCAGTGAACGCTGGCCGAAAGGATTGTGAAGAAATTATTGGTAAGGTCTGGGTGGACACACGGACTGGGGTTGTGTGTGTGTGTGTGTGTGTATAGATAGATAGATAGATAGATAGATATGTACAGGGGTTGTACCTTTTTTTACGTGTGGGGGGTGAGTAGAAGTGTATTAGGCTACATTCTCATCTTTATTTTAGGTGCAATTAGGGATTTCTGCATCAGGAAATTGCGTTTTACAAGTGGCAGCTGTCACCTAAGTTAATGATCAGGTGATAGCAGTTGCATGTAAATGCCTGCACACCACATGTAATGATACCTGATATGTTTACATTCGGTTAGGAATCAGTCACTTTCCCTGGATGCAAAGATTGTGCATTCAGGGAGAGTGTTTTCTAACCGCATGTAATCATATCACATACCATTACATGCATGGTGCAGGCGTTTACATGGAGTTACTGTCACCTGATCATTAACTTGAATGGGTGACAGCTGTCACTTGTAAACACCAGATTAGGGATTTCTGCTGCAGTAAAACGCACGTTTCTGATACAGGAATCCCTAATCACACCTAAACCTACAGATATGAATAGGACCTTATTGTGTGTATATTGGTGTTTGTAGTACCAAACTGGATACAGTCAAATTTTATTTTAAAGTATGAAATTTGTCAAGCGGCCCCCATGGGAGAAGAAAATTTGTCAAGCGGCCCCCGAGACAGAAGAGGCGGGGGGAGAAGATGGAGGAGGCAGAGACACCGACGGAGGAGATGGGAGACATCTCCGGAGCTCCAGTCGGGCAGCGAAGATGACCAGGAGGCCGTGTCGGGCGCCGAGGATGAGGAGGCTGTCCAGTCGGTCGCCAAGGAGGCTGTGTTCCAAAGAGGTCAGGCCATGCAAGGTAAGAGGACTGTGCTGGCAGAGCCCAGCATAGATTCTGCACAGCCCACCAAAGAGTCTAAGGTGTGCGGTGCAATACCCTTTGGTTGGCTCTGCAGGATCCGTAGGGGGCTTTGCAGGATCCATAGTGTGCTCTGCAGCCTGCAAAGCCCACCACAGATCCTGCAGAGCCTTCCTGAGATCCTGCAGGATCTGTGGGGGCTTTGCAGGATCTGTGGTGGGCTTTGCAGGATCCATAGGGGGCTCTGCAGCCTGCAAAGCCCACCACAAACCCTGCA
>NW_017306336.1:2097104-2111934 GCF_000935625.1 Nanorana parkeri
CCTGCAGATTTAGTGTGGGGGGGGGGGGGGGGCAAGTTTTGTCTTGCCTAGGGCGGCCCCAAACCAGAATACTACACAGGGCGTATGCACATCAGGTATTACAGTAGGGAAGGAATCATCTGCTGCTTTGTTAACATAGTAGTTCTTGCTTCATTCTTGGCAGTCATGCAGCCATAGTAGCCATAGCAGATTGTTTGCAGAAGCAAAGCTTTCCTTCACTACTGCTTCCTGATGGCAATGCTCACATCAACTGTAAAAATGATCAAGCTTTAGAATAAATACCCTGTTTGTAACTGTGCTATGTAACATCGCATGTGGGGTGCAGGGAAATTGTAGTGTATTGCATCTTAATCACACTGAATGTAGTGCATGACCCTTTTTATAAAATCTCATTACACCACAACACATGATAATAGGTTTTCATGTGTTGTGGTGTGATGAAATGCACATGCAATGGCTACGGATGCCAAAACAAAATAATGACACCGCAGAGCACCTAACGGTATGACATGTGATCGAGTGTGATGCGGGAACTCATGCGTTCTCACATCGCAAAAATCTGATCAAGGCCTTAAAGTTGTTAGTCATTCGTGGGGGCTACATTATTACTACCAATACATACTATTATCTGCAACGTTTGTGTTAGCAGGTCCTTCTAGTTTTGTATGGAGTAGGGAAAAATAAAAGTATAACTCTGGGATCATTTTATTTTTTTTAAGTGTCCTCTAGGAGCAGTGAAAAAGAAAACCTTTTGCTGCTATACTCACCTTCAATCTAGAATGCTCACAGTACAGAATGACCCAGAAAACGGAGGGCATACTGAGTGCATAGGATGTTATTAGCCCACCCCTGAGGAAGCAACACAAAGCCCTCTGCCCACTCAGTATAATGATGCAGATGTCATCACTCAGCACTGCTGTCTGAATCATTGAGAACAATCCACTGCCAGGGAAGCATAAGGTACATAAAATAAATAATAAAATACTTAAGGAAAGGGGGATTCCAGGGGGAAAGATCAGTTTGTTGGGGGAGGGGCTATAGCCTGGGGCTAGGCTTTAAAATTCCATCAGATTATATTCCTGCCCTGGATTTGTTCCTGCCCTGGAGGTACAACAGAAACTAAAAGAACATCTCTACAAAGAGAGTGGCAGTTGTCACTGGAATAGGTGTCCCCATTGAAATATTTACGCTCACTTATGACAATAAGGCTGCACTGGTGACAATGGCCAGATTTCGGGGTTCCCATCACTTTATGTCTCAGTGAAAATGGCGAACAGGACAAACAGAAATGGCGAATCACATGAGCATTGAGATAGACAGCAATAAAATCCTCACAGGGGGTTCTAATCCTTTTTTATTCTATCCCCCCAAAATGTACGTTTACATACTTGAAAGACAAAGTAGAACCTAACTAATAAATTAACATTGAATCAAGTCATTTTGCATTATGTATATTATCCAAAGCAAACTGTATGAAAAACAAAGGTATTTGATTGGCAGAACATAGCCCACTTTGCCTTGAACCTTTCCTATGGTGAATATTAAATACAAACATTTGTTATCTGAACTGTGGTTATTGTGAATCTCCCAACAATTCATATGGTTTTGTTCTCTATTGGCTGTGGAAATTTCTCCTTTATCAATAGAGATGAGAATTTGATTAATCATACAAAACCCTGGCTTTTGACTGCATTATGTGTGTTAGCAGCAAAAGTTTAAGCCAGAAATGTGAAGTCCGTCATACCACCAGTCAGAAGGGGATCAAACAATATCCCAAACTAATAAGATATTACATTGGCTTATGTGCTGGTATCTTTACTACACCAATGATACAACACCTAAGAAAAAAAAAAGCCTGGATAATCTATAAGAGGGAATCCACACGGTCAATTCAAGTTCAAATAATATACATGTGTTAAGGATCCTTCAGCTAACCCTCAAGTAAAATGTAATTTCAGTTGTCCTGTAAAATAAATAGGAAAAATAAGAGCTGGCAATTATAGTAATAACTTCTCTTAAATAAACAAACAGAAAAGGTAGCAAAATACCGCATCTAGAAGCAAAAGAATAGGGCAGAGCATGGGCTAAAGCCTGTGAAGCAGTGCTGACTGAGAAATCAAAAAGCTTGAAAAATTGCGGGTAATCAGCAGTGATCCCAGATGGAAGCCCACAGAAAGATAAAAAGAAAAGAAACTAAAAAGCCGACAAGTGATTTGGCAAGCAGATGGCAAGAAGGATTTTTTATTGAACACACCAGAGGTTTTTCCGTGTCTCTGCGAGTTGGACTTAGAACTGATCTCCTACAGTTTTTCTTACATACGTCTGTTTTCCCGCATGCATAGTCTCCGTTAGTAAATTCCCTGACACATGGCGGCAGTTCATGGTTTTCAATGTGGCACTTGCAAGCACTTGTGTTATCTATAACGTCTGAGCTCAAATCACCAAAATCCTCCTCCACGCTGCTTTGCCTGGTGAGGGTTTTCCTGCGTGCAAACATTTGCTTTGGGTCTCTAGAACATACGGTATTTGGTTGGGGCTCATGTGTGGCATTTCTAGCAACGGTGCTGCAGCCTTTCCTGAAATGGTAACGGGCTTCTTCTTCTTCGCTTCCACAATCCAAGCCGCTGTCTGGGCTCCTGGAGAGAGGTCCAAGCTTGCTCCCTTCACATGTAAAATCATCTGAATATGGAGCGGCCCCATTAAACCTACACTTAGAGAAATGCCATGGGCTCTGGTGTCGCCCATCTTGACTACTAGCCCTTGGCACCCTATTAGTTCTAGCTACATTTCCTCTGGCTCTATACGCCTTGCCTACAGAATGCCCTCTGTGCAAGAGCTCTGAGTGTTCTCCACTTTCTTCCTCTGCAACTTCAGGAATACTGAACAGTTTTTTACTGTGAGGATGCTGAGGGGAAATGTCCAGCTGCTCCTTTAAAGCAGATTCTGTGGCCTTAGTCTTAGAACACTGCACAAGTCATAGACAATACGAGAAAATAGAATGGACCAACAACAATAATAGAAAAAACACAAGATCCAACAAGTGCAGTAAAACAAAAAAGACAAAAACATGGAAAGAGAAGTAGAGGAAGAGAAAGAAAAAAAAAATAAAGACAGGGTTAGTTTTTGGAGGCAATGGAAAACATAAGGCATGCGAGTTTACTCTGTGAAGGAAAGGTTCATGCTCTGAATGGGAATCTGTGAAAATAAAGACATGATTAGGAGCTTGGCTGGTGTCAGAGAGAACATAAGATCAGTACAGACAATGAGAGCTTGGCATATCAGTGCTATAGTAAGAATAGGACCATGCAGAGGGTTGATGCTGCACACAGACAGCCAATGTGATGCTTAGATGCAGCACACATTAGATGATACCAGTTAATGGCTTTTAAGTCATAGGGCTGCTACTGTCAAAGTTAACTTAGGAAGAGATGCAAAACAAGTCTCATTTAGTACATCGGAAGGATAAGGACCATGGTGCAGTGATATCCCATCACAATGCATGTAATTGGCCTTTACATGATTGTTACGGTGGATATCTCTGTGTTTAATGCATGCTGGTTAAAATTAGAAAAGGACACTTGTTAAGTCATGGGATTTCTGCAGTGCAGTCATTGAAGTGGAACAAACCAATACTTTCATTCAACCTGAAGAATTCACTGAAATAATGGTTTAAGAAGAAGGATCATTGCAATTTACAGTGAATCAAATATCTTTAGTAGACTCCAAAACCTGCGTAAATGTTTATCAGAATACACAATCATTAAAACATTCTAGAGATAATCATATTGTTCCACTATCCCAGCATGTTATACTTGTATTTTGTTTTTAGCAGTCAGTGGTGACTGTCATAGGCTTGGTGCAATCTACATTTTGACAAAGGAGGAAGAGGTCCTTGTACTTTATAAGTTTTCGTTTTCAGTGCTGTTCTTAATGAAATTCTATTCAAAAGCTCTGTAATTCAAATATAGCATTCGCTCAGTAGGGACAAGCAGGCAAGCATAAGACAAAGCTACACATTTGTAGTCAGTAATTTATTACACATGATGTGAGGGTGACCTACATAGGATGAACTGAACTGTCCCAATTAAAAAGAAGAGCTCAAGTAAACATACCCTATATTTTCTAGGTTCAGTGCTGATTCATTTTGCATCAGTTCACTAAATTAATATAAATGTTTAATGAATCTTACAGTTTCTAGCCCCTAATGAAAATCTTTTTGTTTGATTTTTTTTTACAGATTAACCCCTGACAAAACTTGCATGCCTGAATATATGCAAAGCTGTTCCTTGACCCCCTCCTCAATATGTTATATCAACCTCTCTGTGTACCTGGTGGTTTCATGGCACGCTGTGCACACTGCCTATGAGCCACCTATTTAGCAAATACTAAGTCAGTAGCACATGCACTGTGGAGCGCATTAGGGTTACACCAATTAGAAAGGCACCTCCAGGATGGTATTCTCTATACACAAAGCTGGAGGTGCATACATGACTGGAATAAAACTTGATCGGTGTAAATAGTACACATAATAACTGTATTGTAAAGGTCAGGGATAAGCATAGGGTAGGTCATTAAATATGCTAAGGATTCCCCCCAAAAAAGGCTAATTAAGTGCGATTTAAACACTCTACAACAACAAGCAACCAGGGGCGTCCCGAGGCCAGGTGACACCCCGCCGTGACATCAACGTGCATGCACGTGACGTTGCCGCGTGTGTGCACGATGATGTCATCACGCATGCGCAGTTATCTTATTGACGCCTGCCGGAGGCCATCTTTATAATGGATGCCGGCAGGGAGAGGAGGGGGATGTTCACCTGGTGGGATGAGGTATGACGCCGGGTCCCCTCCTCTCTCCTGAAAATGCCGGGCTCTCAGTCCATGACCAAGTGCCCGAGTTTTCATTGGAGGAGACACCAAAATGACTGTCAGTCATTTTGGTGTCACCCCTCCAACGGTGGCACTCAGGTGCGGGCCGCACCCCCCTTGTGATGCCACTGCAAGCAACTAAAAGAAATATTTTTTTATAACATCCTTATATATATCCTTATCCTTATATATATACCTCGTCACAGACAAGTGGACAAGTGGATTTTTCAAGCCCTGTATATATATATATATAATATGATTATAGTATATTATCCTTCTTCATATGCTTTTTATCTGTCACCTGATAGTAAAAACATTCCAACCAACCACATGTCTGCCATAAACTCATCTGAATTATTGGAAGTTTTCTGATCTTGGGAAGAATTAATGTATTCAGTAGAACGACTGTGAGTGAGGGAAATGAAAGTTATCATCTACAAATCAAGTTTTTGCTACTGTACACTATACAACCTAATGATCTCTGACCAGTTTCATTGGGAATCTTGTTTAGCATTCACAAGGCTTTAAACAGCCTCTCAATACATTGTACATCCCTATGAAAAAAGGATGAATTGTTTTTTATTTTACCATTACTTTACCTTTATACTGGCTTGTATAAATAGCAAATAGCAAAATAGCAGACAAGATAATGAAGAGATTCGATAAAGGTTTTAGTGCAGAATAACACTTTAGGTAGTGAAATAGAACCTTTTCATAGATATCTGTACATCAGACCAAAAAGAGAGACAACTGAGGAGGGACAGGGGGATTTGGTTCTAAATGAGGGACAGTTGGAAGGTAGGCTAGTCCCTTAACTGGTATGCTGATCAAATGGCTTCAATAACATCTATGTCACTGACCCAGAACAAGTGTCGCTCAGCAGTACTGTCTGCACTTCCTACATACTTGTTCTGTCCCAGTGGCTTGACATATATTGAAGTTAAAGACTATCATTTTCACAAGTAGGTCAAAAAATTCTGCCTACATTTTTTTTTTTTTTTTATATATTCTGTCAACTCCAATCTCCAATCCAAGAGTAGGAAGGTTTAAAACCTCAACTGTTGTCTGTGTCCCAGTTGTGGAAGTATACCTTCACCCTTTTATTTGTTGGTTGCCACACAGATCAGGAAGTAAGCAGAGATCTATCCAATGACAGCAAAGGCAGCAGTAAGTTAAATGAAAGCAGTCATCACAAAATTGCCAAGCGTATGGCTGGCATAAGAGTATATATATATACTGTATATTGGTAAATATAATTTCTGGGCAAGCAGAAATGACCTAAAATAGCCACTGGGTGGTGCACTAATACACTAAAAAATAATGACATATATCAGGGATGCTCTAAATATTCTGAACACAAGTATGAGCTACCTCTATACAGAAGATGTTGGCTCAGACAGACCTACACAACCCTTTATTTCTGAACAGTTTAATTTGTTAATAAAATGCAGCAGCACTGAAAGGCCATCTACAAGAAGTTCAGTACAAAAAGAATACTGTAGTTCAGTTGATGCTGATTGCATCACGTGAAGATTTTCCCCCACACATTCTTTGCATGTGTAACATTTTTATATATTCCCTTAAAAGAAAAAAGTTATACCTCACTTGAACTGCAATTGTAGATTGGTTGTTGTTACCGCTGCTTTCTAGTTTTTCATTGCAACACCAAGTTTGTCATGTAAAACCAGTTCCTCATTCTATAAAATCCCTTTTTATTTGGATAATAGTAATAGAAAAAAAAAGAAAATGAGAAATATCTTGATGGAAAGTGTTAGAATACGACCAAGCGAAAATGTTAAATTGACACTTTAAATGCCAGAGACGAGACAATTGCTCTTCCAAGCTTCTGCCTGCAATAAGCCTGTGTATGTTCCTTGTATCTGACCGAAACACATAGAGACCTTTTTTTCTCAAAACTGGCGACTGGTACATGTTTAGTCTATTTTTTGCTGTCATTATTTTCAAGTCATTTGCCAATTAGTTATTTCCATATTTATGTGGTAGACAGAATCACAGATCTGAGGTTTATTAATTATTCTAAAGTGGTGAACAGGAACTGTCAAATTATCATTAAATGTGGAATACTCTAATAATTTGTTAATATATCCCTAAATGGGAAACAGAACCAAGAACAAGAGAGGAATTCTGCACTGATGGTGACTGGAAAGAAATAGTTACATTTAAGCATGCTGAATATTTTGGGCTAAAACAACATGTCATCCAAAGATGGATCTAGCTAGATTGCCTTCTTCACAAATAAAGCCTGGAAAAAATTGTGGTATTTCAACCACACCTCTGCTTATGTGGGAGGAGTCAAAACCACCCTACATTGCATATAGTCTAATTCCCTAGACTGTGTCAGTTCCCATTCCTAGGTGTTACATTGTTGCCCCGATGAAGGGTCCCTGCGTGGCCCCGAAACGTCAGTTATAATGATTGCAACATGTATGATGATTTGTCCGATTAAATGGACTTTATCGTTTCAATATTTTCCACTGAGTGCTGGTGATTCCTGTTCATTTGCTATTTTCCTAGACTGACATTTTCATTTACACCTGTATAGACATGATGCATTTATTCATTTCCAGTATTTACAGAGCACATACATCCCTCACATCAATTTATGTCCATCTAAGGAGCTCACAATTCAACATAAGTAGGATTATTTGGGAGGAAGCCAATAAACCCACCAACATGTTTTCACATTGCGGAAGGAGACTGGATCCCACGGAGAAAATCTAAATACAGTGGGAAGGACATCCAGAGTCCATGCAGATAGGTGTGAGCAGGGCCTGGAACTGCAAGGCAAAAGTACTAACCGCTTAGCCACAGTATTAAAGAAAGGTAGCCTGGTTCACTAAATGTTCTAGGAATAATTATGCTTGCCATTTTATTAATCAGATGTACAGGGTAAAATTCACGAAAAATACTTAAAAATAGCGAATTGCAAAAGTAGTGAGTGAAGGATTTCGGATGCCAAACCATAGTGCAGAAATTAGGTCAAGTAATGATACATACAGATTCACCAGAAATCATATTGTGAGAGCATCAAAACAATCTACTTTTTATAAACTGTGATTACAACATCAGTGTCCTGCAGTAGGAACAGGGTAAGAAAATGCTACTTTACAACAGTGGGGCACAAATTTGTGGGCACAGAGGTGAATCATACGCCGTACCTCATCAACTCTACCTATTTTGAAGCCTACAACCCTACTATAATTTATGTATTTTTAAAAATATAATTTATACAAAAAATAATGTTTTTTAAATCATTATCAGGGGGTGTAACTATAGATCATGGGGCCCAATAGCAAAATGTAGATGTGGCCCACTGGTGCCTTCCTATAGTCATAGATCTTAACATAATTTATGCCTAAATACAGGACAGACAGCAGGGGAGCTGTCAGCATAGGCTGTTAGGGGAGAGGGGGCATCAGTGCAGGGAATTGACTTTTAACATTAATTTTTCAGCTAATACGCCTACAAATTTCTTTAAACTGCAGAACATTGAACAGCTGTCAGTTTTTAGCTAAGGAGACACTCTGGGATTATGCAGCCTGAGGAAGACTGTTAGGTATAAGAGGCTTAATTTTAGTGCTGGACGGGATGACCAGAAGCTCTGAGGACAATAAATGTACACTATTAAGACATCAAAAAACAAATTCTCCTTATTAGACGGCCTGCAAAAGGGATCTGTGACTAGCCACGACCACTCTAAAGTCTCTTCCTGTATGTTGGACATCAACTCTTGATAGGAAATGCCACCGGGGTACAGGGTCAGCGTCAACAGCAACCTCTCGCAATCCTTAATAATACAGTGATGGATATGTGTTTTCTTCACATGTACACAGATTTTCTATGTTTTTCTTATGTTTCTAGTGCCTCAGCAACCCCCTATTGGTCCTCCCTCCCCCACAGGCCCCATAGCAGCTGCGTGGCCTGCTATGGCTATTGTTACGCCATTGATTATTATATATGGAGATTACAACAAGTATGAATACTTTAAAAGAGGAATTCCCTCTTTTAAAGTATTCATACTTGTTGTAGGGATGACAAGATTTTTACTTCAAGATTGGTTATCACGTTTTGCCAGGGTAAGTCATCAGCTTACATCTTTAACTACAGGGGCTGTGGAGCTTTCTGACTCCCCTATACCTCCGTTCTGGTCACTGTGTACTAATTGTGTATCTATAACAACTGTGGCTTCTTTTCGCTAAGTATTTATCTCATGTAGACAGTCATTGTGAACCAGAATCTTAAGATTTAAGGAATTTAAAGTGATAGTAAAGACAAAAGGCCTTTTAGCGATTTCACATGTTGATGAAATCACTTACAATGGATGCTGCTCCTTGATGTTTAAAAGTTTTCGTTTTCTGAAAAATCAGCTGGTCGTCTGAGCACTGACCCTGATATTCTGTTTTAGGGTGACTCCTTTTCCTTGCAGGGTCCTATGGAGCCATCCTTGTGTGTACTAGTAAGCTGTGTGTCTCCACAAAAACACAGCAAGACAAGTCCTTCCACTGCTTCCTCCCTACTAGGCTTTACTAATACTTTGCTGGGCAATGTGTATTTGTTTGATCTGGATTCATTATTGAAAAACGTTTAAAAGTTTAATACTATTTTAAAAGCAGTCATTTTGATCTTGTGTCTCTCTTATTTATCATCGCTACGCCTACTGCCAGCCATATTAGATCATACACAAACAATAAGTATCTTTTAATACAAGGTGATCATTTTTTGTCTAACTTGTATTTGGCTCAGTTTCATTAAGTCTGATTCATGAATGAAAAAAACCTGAAATAGAATTCCTCTTGATCCTTAAAGGTAACAAATACTGCAAACGAAGGCACTGTGAACTAAATATTCAGCAAACCCTTAACTGATCAGGTCAGGAAGACTTTGACCAACCCTAGCTTTTCAAACTGTGTTCCCTGAACACAGAGGACAGAAGCTGACCTTCGATGCCATTCTCTTACCTTAAGGGTGTTATGAGAGGTGACACTTCGCCTCCTGCCGCCATCTTCAAGCTGCATTTCTGAGTAAAGCTCCTCTTCATCTTCTTCCAAGATGTCAGATAAATCTGAGCCTCTGCTGCTTTCTGTGTGGTATTCATCATCAGGGCAATAGTGTGGCTAATCATGTGATAAAGACAAAAGTGCATACTAGTCAATCCTCAAAGTGAAAGGTATTGCAAAGACAATTAAGAGTTCAAAAACAGCTAAAAACAATAGCTGCATCTTGCAAACGATCTGTGATGCTCTTAATCAGTTATTAATAAATAAGACATTAAAGAACAGCCCCCTGCAAACAAATAAGGGTGCCCATGGGCACTACAGTATGGTTGGCAGTTTTATTTAGGGTAACATCAACAGAGAAGCGAGGGAAGAGCATGAACGTGCTGGAGGTAAGACGCAGAGGTCAAGAGGTCATTCAGCAGGCATTTGCCAGTTTGCTTAAATATAAGATTGTCATCAGATGTCAGAGCTGTGGCTAGCTTCTTTTGCGCCCGGGGCAAGAACAAAAAAATGCCCTCCCCCAACAGACGTGTGGCGTCACCCAGCGCCGCGCACACGCGGCGTCATGTGATGTCATGCACCCCCCCCCATCCATGTTTTTTTTATTATTTTGTATTTATCTTTTATTATTTATTTAATTTATTTAATATATTTATATAATATGTTTCTGAATGGGGAGAAGCCTCTGTAGTGAGTGATATTCCCCATTGAGAAACTCATGAATGAACAGGAAGTGATGTAAAGCACTTCCTGTAATCGATCCAGTGTTTACTCTGCCCAGAGGATTGGTAAATATCACGCAGAGGGGGGGTTAATCTGCAGCTTTTCATCTGGATCCCCGCTGCTCTCCCCCATCTGTATGCAGCGGGGATCCGAGGAGAAGTGAAACACTTAAGCCGGCGGGGAGATGGGGGAGGGCGGAGGAGGGAGCTGCTGTCACAGCAGCATGGCCGAGCGGTGAGGAGAAAGAGAGCCGCCAGCTGTCAGATCCTGGCCAAGCGTCTCTCTCCTCACCAGCTCGGCCATGCTCCCTCCTCCACTCCCCCGCCGGCTGAAGTGCTTCACTTCTCCTCGGATCCTCGCTGGCTGCATACAGATAGGGGAGAGCAGCGGGGATCCAGAGGAAAAGCTGCAGGATGTATATAATAATTACCATATTATTTCCCACTATGGCATGCAGCACTTGAGTCATCACGTTGTGCCCTTTAAAATGTAGGCCAATGCACTCTGGTTTCATTAATTTAACGCAATCTAAATTACATCTGCTCACACCTATCATGTCAATCAGTTCCTGGAAATTGGGTTACAGTAATCTTTATTAAGTGTCCAATCACACAAAAAATGCTGGGAGAATCAGGTTCACATAACATATACAATACAATAATACAGCAATTACACTGCCCCATGTGTACAGCTGATTGTCAACATTCGTCTGCTTGAAATATATCATGACACTGTGACTGATCACAACTTATAATCCTGACAAATGTTACATATTACTAACTAAATTACTAATTTATTACTGTAATCATTTTCCACCAATTAAATTGTATAATTTTCCCAGTTGCTTATCCTCGATAAATGTTTTAACAGACAGATGAAAGGGTGCAGATGCTTCACTCATTACAGCTCAATTAACAGTCTATCTGTGGCCCAAATAATAATTGTACAACTCAATCCCATGTAACAGAGTTACTTGGTCTTTCATTATTAGCAGCAAAAGTTAATAATATAGAGTCGCACTGATTATCATATCTATTTTGGACCAACATCCTTCATGGCCCTACAACATGTTTGGTATTTAATTGTATTAAATATTTAAGAGTTGCAAACTATATGAACTAAAATAATTAAAGGTAATAAATAGTTCCACGACCACCGCCATGGGGACAGGTAAGCGTATATATGTTGTAAGAAAAGGCCCAGGCAGCATAAAGCTCTGCCAGGTCTGTCCTTAGAGCAGATCTCACTATCTCAACAGCAGAGGCAACCAAATCCTTCACAAAAATAGAGTAGCAGAGACCTTTAAACCCTGGCTGGCCCTCCCCCTGTTTTAAACCATCATGCAGAAGCAAGCTGTCAGATGTCTTGTTGAGGTCACCGACCACAGCAGGAACATTGGCCACAGGTATTAAGATTTAACATTAGACCTCAACAACTAGTGTCTCCATCTGTGCCATGTCAACTACTTGGTGCCATGCTGCGTCATCAATTATCAGCAGGCATGGGGAGGTGAAGGTCCTGAAAGTAGCAATACACTAGGGATAGCCTGGTACATACTTGCATATGACCTGGGAACTAATGTGCATGTTAAAAAAAAACAAAAAACATCACTGTACTAGATAGAACAGTATGAATGGAGCACCTATGGTTGCTAGTGTATGCATGCACAATCTTAACTTCTTGTACCTTATTTCTTCCAAGGGTCCTTAAGCAAAATGATTGTGCTTTTCCTCAAATTCTAGCAAGTATAAAGCCCTCCAGTGCTGGATTTGGACATACTGATATACCATGTGATATAGTAAAATGCACAAAAACAATTTCTATAAATAAGTACAAATCTGCAGTAGTGTCTGGAAATTTGATGTTCAAGTGTTATACTCACTTGTTTCCCAAGCTCTGAGCCTTTTAGGAATTCATCAACAGAAGCTCCTTTTCTTTTAATGTGTGGAGAGTCATAACCATCCTCTTCATCATCTGAGTTAGCATACTGTATTGCATTGCTTCGTTCACTGAACAGGTTCCTCTTCTCATTCTGATTTGTGCAAAAACACTCGAATTAATATCACAGTTTAGTCATCCCTCATCTCCTGCATAAGTGTTCAGTAGAAGAAATGTCATTTTAAAATTCGACTCTTTTGAAGTATTGGAGTTTCTAAATGTTTAGTAGATAATAATAACACACAAAATCTAAAAATAATGTAAAGGAAACCTGTGCTTTGAGCAATAATGGAGTTCCTATTGCTGACTTCTGTCTGAAAATGCTAGTTGCCTAGCTGTCTTTGTTCAGATCGAGTATGCAACAAATTAAGTCAGAGTGATGTTAGAATGCTTGATGTGTATTTTTTTTCAGGTCAGCCACTCAGAAAGCACTGATGCCATTAGATCAGTAAGACTGCCTGGGAACTAGCATTTTTAGAGGGGGAAGTTACCCATTGTAGCTAGGGATGTGTGCAGTGGATTAAGCAGAGTTGGTGGTGGATTAAGCAGATTCATTAGAGGTGAATGCTCACAGACACTATTTTGCAGCCATGTGTGCTTTGGCTGTGACATTGGTAGGTCTCCCCATCATGCCTATTATCACCTCCAGGGCAAGATTGGGCTGGGGATTTGTATTCCAGGCCAGAACAAATAATGTGTGTTGGGCTAGTGGCCAAGAATGGTCATATTCCCCTATTCGGAGCTCGTTTGGATTAAGACCTGCTGCAGTCAGTGACAGCTGTTGGGTGTTATATTAATATCTGCTCCTTGTTGGGTGTCTTCCAGCATCGACTTCCTTTGCAGCTCCAAGATGTTATACAACTGAATGCAAAGAGCAAAGAATGAAGTCAATGGTGGAAGAATGCAAATGTGAAATGCATTGTGGTCATTTGTTAAAGGAAGCTGAATGATGAGGATTATTTGTGATGATGTCATGGTGTTTTATTTGGTTATTTATTTAGGTGAGGACAAATCATTTCACAGACCAGCAGTTATCTTGTTCGACTTCTACATTTTTATTTATTGCTTACAGTCCCCCATATTAAGCGTATATATATGTGCAAAAGGGTTTGTTACAATAAACCAAAAGAAACCCACCTTTCACCATGGCCACCAATCATGACAACACACTTCTGTGTACCGCCTGTATTCTTTTAGAATTTGTCCACACCAAAAAAAAGGCCAGTTCGTTGTGCTTATCACCTGAAGTGAATGGGAAAGTGGTATTCTTCATCTGCATCTAACACTAGCAGCCATTGTGCCTGTGCACTTACCAACAGAGGAGACTGTGGCAGTGCAGGGTTTGTGCCTGTTAGCAAATATTCTTTTGTTGTTGTTAAACATAAGGCCCTATTCACACCTGAGGATTTTGTAGCTCGAAGCACTCAACATTAAAAATGTCATTCACTGCTATGGTGTCTGTTCACACCTGAGCATTCAAGCGCCTATAGCAAAACACTTGTTGATCCAAAAAGTACAGGAGCTCCTTTTCAGGCAGAATCAATTGATTTGGCCCTATTGACTTTAATGGGAGTGCCTGAAAAACACTTGAAAAAGACATTACTACCACAATTGTATCTGGTTATTTAGAGTGCAACGTGCTTTTTCCAAAAAAAATATTAAAATACTTTACATATCTATACTGACATATCAGGGGAGAATGAAAGGATTGTGTTTTTGACTTGCCTCACTTTTAAGGCCTCGTTTAGAATACACTGCTTCCAGGCTCATTCAGCTTATATTTGACATTAGTTTGAGACTCTTCTGAGTTAATTTACATGTAATTGTGATCTGAATGTGACCTCTATCTAAGCTGTATTAACCACTAATGTTGGTGAGGGCCACTGGAGTCCTGGGCACTATGTTAAAATGGACAGGGACAGCAGCTATTTGTCCCAGCACCATCTTAAAGCAGTGTCCAGAAATTAGTGCTTGAACTGCCAACTTTCATAGACAGTTGAATCGATCAGCTCCTGGGCTTTAGATGTTTCTTCGAATCGTTCCATAGGCACGCACTGTAGAAGCGAATTTAAGTATAATTCTTCTCCATTGTGTATTTACTTCACAGCTCTTCCAATCAGTACAGAGGCTCAGCCAGAGCTTTTTCAGCTCTGCCCAGCCTCCCCCTATGGCTGGCAGTAGACAACTGTTATAGTGATCTATTGCTGGCTGATTGCAGGACTGCAGAAGTGATCTGTTGCTGCACAGCTGCATGAGGTGTCTTTATTGCTCTATACTATATAT
>NW_017306336.1:2112962-2127145 GCF_000935625.1 Nanorana parkeri
TATATATATATACACATACACACACACACACAGTGTATGACCCACTTAAAACTTAAACTAATGTTTACCATTCCACTACATTATATAAAAGTCACTCTAATGTGATTTCATTGTAATCAGCAGACTATGTTGAATGTAATTTATGGGAAATATATGACGGTGAGCAAATTATGTAAACATTGCATTGGCAAAATCTAATTTTATAATTTATTCCCAATAAAAAAACAGGTAAATAAAAATATATGTAGCCTAATTTACTAAAAATTAGGATACTTAAGGTAGACTACAAACATTAAAACCGTAACGTGTGGAACCAAGACAGCAGAGCCAAAAAATTTCAAAAAAGCACCCTTGACTCAAAGGGATTTAGGGAGAAAAATATCTGGGGATGCAAGTAGTTAAGCTGCTTTTTCATTCCTCTTGACTTGTATGAAAATAAAGCAGTTTTGATGCAAACAAATGGTTTTGAACACAGGACCTTAGAGAGTTTATCCAGCTGCACACAGAGTGGGTTCACAAATTATTTGTGACCTTTAGGCATTTGTGATTGCAAATTGTTATTTGCTGAAAAACAAAGTTTAATATTTGCCTGTTTTTACTAAGCACCATTAGTGTAAAACATTCTGTAATCATAACACCTGATTAGTTTGGCCCTACTGTTCTTATCTACCGAAACAAAAAAGGAAAGGACTACATAAAACCTGTGTATAAGAGATCTTTTAAATGTCTGGTATGGTACCGTAGCTGCACCTATGTGCATTACAAATTCACATCCTAATAAGTAGTTACATGTTCATTCAGAAAAGGAATACAGATACTTATTTTCAGACTGTAACACAGATTCTGAGGAAGCACAGGTGTGACCATTCTGCAAATGAGAAATTGATATTTTAATAGAATCCTGACTGAAGAGGAGGCAGTGAAAAGCAGTCTCAGAAGTTTGGTCACCCCCTTTTATGCTCACAACAGATAAGGGTGGATCACAAAAGTATGTGCTGTATATTACAAATGTTAAGGCAGTTAGAACCATTCTTTAATTTGTGTTTTAACTCTCATTAATATAAGACACCGAAATGTCTTTGAAATACATACATAGAATTCTGCATACATTACCCTGTTGCTCTCTGCAACTCTTTGTGCTGCTTCTCTTGCCATTGCTTTGGCCATTGTATTTGATATGGGTGCACCTTGTGGCTGTGGTAGAATTCTTTGTGGGGAAGGTGACCTTCTACCATGACCTGAAGTGTGAAAATTTGATGTTGGAGGTTCCAAGGAATGCACATGCACTGGGGATACTGAATGATGATGTTCCCAAGACTCATCCATTTTCCCATGAGGACATATATGTTCATCTTTGGTATCTGGTACACCAGCACTTGATAATGGCTTGCATTTGGGCATAGTCCTTGTGTGTTGTTGAAGTGTTGGAGGCACCAGTAATTCAGGTGGAATATAAGCAATATGGGAGTCATCAGATTCCCCTTGTGCTGACAAGGTTCTCACTGTAACTTCCTTGGCATCTAGATTAAGTACTTTGATGAGATCCACCACAATGTTCTCTGCAGCAGGGAACACCACCTCTGCCACCTGTGTTTATACATAAAAAACAAAGAAGTGGACTGAGAAACAGTAAAATGTGTATGACTACCTACTATTGTATCTGATATCAACTTCTTCCCACTATTTGTGGAAAATAGATCCATGTACAAGAAAACCATACAATTAATGAAATACACTTTAAATGTACATTTTAAAACATTAACTGATTTCCACTTTTGAAAGCCATATGCCATCAAGAAAAGTACAGTTGGTTGTACAGCAGAGTTCAGTAAAAACTAAAATAACGTGCTCAGATTAAAAAAAGAATCTCTCTAATATGGAACAAGATCCCAGTGTTGTGCAGCAAACCGAGAACCTGCTTTTACTTTGTAAATGCATTTGAGTAATCAGCAGTAAATGCATTCTAGCCTTTCTAGTAATCAGCAGTGAAAACAAAATCAAAGGTGATGTGCCTTTTTATTGAAATGCCTTTGCAGTAGGCTACAGAGACACTTCTGAGTTGAAGTCTTTGGCATTGCACTGTCCTTGGTCATCAAAAAGAATCATTTGCTGACCCTAGGGTAATTTTGTATTACACCATTGGCCCAGTTCACTAAGCTACAATGCATGTGTTATTTACCATAATGATACATATTTTCAGCCATGGGACTGCTATTCTTGCTCATGGAAATAACAGTTGTCTTTGCAAATAACAATTGTTACTGCTTAGTGAATTGAGCTTTGCAATATTAATCCAAACACTGACAGGGCTAATATATATTGTTTTGTCTGATTAATGAATTTCAATGTATATGCATGTGTTCTATTTATGTGGCAGAGATCCCCACAACTGTGGATTTTCAGAAAGTCGAGCACCAAGAGAATAAAAATGGTAGTCCCCCTTTTGTATGTCCCATTATATTTGCTTATATGTTTATAACATCAATATTCTCAGTAATAGCATTATTTTTAGATATACAAAAACAATATAATTTCAATTGCATTTATTTGAGGTGAGTTTGTAATATATTCATATGCAGTGAGCTTATTTTAACAAGTTATGTTATGTCTTTTCGACAACCCTTTGGTTGTTCTGTACGCTGTTTATTTACAGAGTATATGCTGAAATATCATCCCCTTCTCATGTTATTGGCTTTTTCTAGCAGTGTTTCTCCTATTACAATCAACCAGGCCTAATTGTATTATCATAGCAGGCAACCCCCCCTTCCTCCACTTAGCATTCCTACGGAAAGTTAGTTGGATAGACTGTCTCTATAGCTACAGAAGCCTTTCTCAACCCTTTTAACACAGAATCATTGCATCACTGAAGTATACAGTATAAAACTGGATTCATATATCTGTAATGGACTTGATTAAGGTGTACTGCATTCGTGGTATGAATTTTAAAAAATATATATATTCCTAGGGATGCCTCACATTCCGATTGGCTGAGAAGGATGTAAGCAGCAATTGATGGGCAGCACATGTCTGCATCTATCTATATTGCCACACATATGGCTAAAGTGTAAGTCAAAATCCCTGTGTTATTTGTAAAAAATATGGTTTACTTTGGAAATAATAAATACATTTTGAATTAAAGGACTTCCCTGTTAGCAGCAGTTTTTATTTATATTAGCTCCTTATGTACACTGAACAAAGGCAAAGGTTAGAAATAAACCACTACACTCGCTATTTAATTTTATCAGCTCTGCTCTGTCCTGCCAATACATGCAAACTCGTAACACTTAAAAGCAAAACTGTAATTATTAATTAAGATTTCACTTTTTTTTTACAAAGTAACCTACCTTTTGTCCCTTTGCATACACAGAAAATCCAGTGACATTTGCTCCATTGGAGGTTCCTGTTGGTGACAGCACTGGTGGTCTCCATGTAACTAGCAGCGTAATTGGTGTAGGCCCAGGATGCACAGAAACATCTTCAGGTGGAACAGGGGGACCTGCCATTAAATGGAATATCTTTTACTGCAATGATAAAGGTGAGCAGTAGAACATAAATGTTGGCCTGCAAATATTTAAGGCCACCAGAAACTGATACAGTATTTGACAAAATGTGTGTTGTATACCAGATCATCACTCCTATATTAGCTTGTTGGAAATCCCATTCCAAATCCATGGGTATTAATACGGAGTCCCCCTACTCCTTGCAGATATAATAGCCTCCACTCTCCTTTGCATTTGTAAAGTCAGATACTGATGTTGGGTGCTGCAAGTGCTCTGCAAGTCTATAACATGCCAGGAATGTGTGCAGCAAGTTAACAAGAATTGCAGTTTACCCCTGCCACAAGTTTGTGGCAAGTTATCCTTGCTATCTTGGTAGACAATGACCTCAGATATTTCTGAGGAAAGATATCCCTGTTTGACAATTACAACTAAACTCCAAGCAAACAGCTAACCACATAGCTAAAATAGACATTTATGAACTGTCATGTCCACCAATTGTAATTCTGTTCAACCAGTCTTGTTATTTGGGGGTATTAAAGTTCTCTGCAGACTGTACTGTTGTTGAGCTGAGCAGTGAGGTCTAGAAACCACCCACCAGACTGGGACTGAACAAAGAAGGAATAGCAGCTTAATAATAAAATTCATTTTTCTCTCTATTTCTACCAGGAAAACCAAAATGTTAGCTGGACAGAACTCTGCAATGTTATACAGTCAGATTAGGGTTACAATGTTTCCCCTCCATCTACCATTCTGGGTGCTACTGTGCAAAAGTTTACAGGAGACTCACATAAAGGCAGATTCAAGTGCTGCTTCTGTCTGTATGGAAAATAAATGACACGGAGTTTAGCTTTACCACATAGAAATTACCAACAGAGTTCCAGAGAAATAATTAGGTGTAAAGGTAATTCATCTCCCTAGCATCTAACAAAATATACATAATATCTAATACTTAAAATGAGAACTATGGGTTTTGGATTAAAGGACCCTTTAATATATATTCTTTACACAAACAATTAGCGTGTTGCCTCTGATAACTGGTTTATACCAGTTTATATGGATGCCTAATAACCTAATGCAAGTCATATAATTCAGGATCTTTGCTCTACAATTAAGACACAGTGCAGATGTTTCCAAATACAAAACCTAATAATAAAATTTGTCAGCAATCTAATACATAACATTTTCCTGCATGCTGGTGGCAAATTGCCCAACTATTCTATATTCGTCCAGCTAATAGATTATATAGTTACGTTTGATTGTGCTAGTATTTAGTTAATCAAAGCTAAGATGTTCCCAGAAAATGATTTATTGTAATATAAAATAAATTAAAAAAAGTGCAAGAAAAGAATCAATTACGGTGACTAACTGTGCCAATTAATCAGACTGAGACTTGGAACTGTCATGAGCTATCCTTGCCATATGAATCAGAGTTTGGGATGAGTCTAGACATTAACACAGATAAGCAAAGTCCCATGCACAGGGTAGCGATACAACCCAGCACTTTTACTGCAAAGTATTAGTACTGACTTTTATTTAGCTTTAAAGATGACAAAAGAAGATGGATATTGGAAAAACAATAGTAACCAATGCCATAAACAAGTAACTATGGTAAGAGCATCTAAGTATTATCAAGTTGAAGCCATGGAGCTGTATGTGTGTGGCTGAAAAAGGAACACAGCTATTTGGAACAAATAGATGTAGACACAATTCTAGGTTGTATTTTGGCAACCAGGCAAACGTATGTGCCAGTAAATAAGTCGATCATTTTAGCCATTCTAAGTTTTAAACATAAGTGGAAGCAGCGTGTTCTACATTAACCATTGCTTGGCTGTCAGCTCTATTCATTCCATCCTCTTTTATAAATGGAAGAAGGAGGAATAAACACAAATTTAATTTACTATAGACTTTATAAATCCCTAGTAACTAAATAATATAATATAAAAATACCCCCGGTTGTCTTTACACAAAGGACAGTATTAATAAATGTAACTATTCTCTCATATTAAAAACCGATCACAATGTTTCAAAACCACACAGGGGTCTGCATGATTACATACAGCTATCTATAATTTGGCAAAGTATTGTCACTAAAGTGATAAAGTAAGCTGCTCCCCCTTATGGTGGAAGCCCCATTTTTATAAGGGAGCAACCAGATATCAGCCCCCTCCCAGAGACAGAGATACATTATTACCTCTTACCCCCCAACAAAAAAATGAAAAGCCAGGTTAACAATCAGCTTTGAAGTCAATAAATCAATTCACAGATAGAGGGATGCAAAAGAGATCTGTGACCAGCAACAGCATGATCCCAAAGCATGATCTTGTGCATCTGACATCAGCATTTCTGGGATGGAGACATCAGCATCTGTAATCGGGCCCCCTTCTCAACCTCAGGGCCCATAGCAGTTGTGTGAGCTGCTATGGCTATAGTTATGCCACTGTTGATTCCATAGGGGTTATTCACAAAAGGGTGAAGAGTTTGGAGAAGGCAGGAGAAGTGAACAATCTAGGACAACATAACTGAACTGCAAAGTGAGCTGAATTGGAGAATGTTTCCAAATCAGCTATATTGGCCTAGATAGTTCACTTCTCCTGCCTTCTTCAAACTCTTCAGCCTTTAGTGAATAACCCCCCATCAGCGGCACAAATGGCACAAATCTGCAAGTTCTTTTACATATAAAGCGTTTACTAATTGCAAAAATTGGACAAAATGCTGCCATCTGTTAATAGGTGGCTACAGATTTAAAAAAAATGCTAATGCACTCCAATCCCGAGTTATATAAAAAAAGAAAAACAAATAATCATATCCGTTTTCTATTTATCTGTCTTTACACATGTATTGAATGATGCAAGTGCCACTCACCTAAAGGATGAGTAGTAAATTCTGCATATGCTTCCTTTCGTTCCCTCTGTTCCAGAGGGAGCTGCCATGGCATCTGGTGAGGCTTTGCCAGAAGTTTTACTTTGTATGTTGCATTGGACTTTAAGTTCATAAAATTATACTTATAACTTGCAGCCTTAACAATGTCAAATTCCTCATCATTTAGGAAAATGACATGGCTATAATTGCTGTTGCTTGGGAGCCAGCTGAGTTCAGCAGACATTGGAGTGATGTTGTCTACTTTGAGATAAGAAGGTGCTACAATTACATCCTTCCCAACTAACAATGTGCACTGCAGTTCATCTGAGTTGCCTCGATCCGTGACTGTCTGGATCGATATGCGATAGGTAACTGTGGCGAGATCTAGTTTCTCAATAAGACTTTTGGTTCTACTCCCAAAATTCAAAGATGCACGGACTTCTTTTCCCACCAAGACATTATAACTGTGGATGGGACCCCAGCCCGGTGGCACTAGTGGTGGCTCCCAACCCACAATAACACTTTTGGCGAGTTGTTTGATAAGGGTTATTTTTCGAGGATAAGGCACAATGTCTTCTCCAATCTCATCAATGTTCACATCCATGGTCCCTGTGCCATTGTTCAGCACACTGGACTCTATGTGAATGGGCGGTGTGATCTCCAGTTTGTGTTCCCCATGAAGAAGAGGGGCTGAGTGATTGAGAAAATTCTCTTCCTGTTCACTGGTCAAAGTGCTCGGCACATGAAACTCATCGTTTTGCACAAAATCCACAAAATTTGAAGGTACAAGCCCTCTCTGGCCATCCAGCAGCTCCCCTGTGTAAAGAAAATATATAGGGAAACATAAGGAAAAAGAGAATCTCATTATAGTCATTGGAAAATATTTGTTGAGTTTTGGTAGACATTAAAACCTCACAAGTCAATAATTTAAAAAAATACAATCATCTCAAATTATTAATATGCATATTATTATAAGTTAGCAAATTGAAAATTCTATCCGTTAACTGATTAGGTCACTAACAGGTATAATACAATATATATATATATATATATATATACTGTATATACACATTTGCACCGTTATGATTTCAGCATGTACTGCTGTCAACATATACTGATCTGTGTATGCACCAAGTGGGCTCTAATCTGACTGCAATATCTGAATAAGTTGCAAAGTGGGATGCCATACACTTTCTTAAATCTGCAATAAAATTTTTATTGCTGCTTCTTTATTTGGTGGAACAAGAAAAGCTGCACAATACAGGACAACAGTTTAGAGCACCCTCACTCTTTCCTAAGTTCGGTGTGTGCACAAATAGTCCTATTGATCACATTTAACTTCCCCCATGAGGAAATACATAGCTCCGCACCACATAATATCCTGCTACTATCCTGGTGTTGATTTTCCGAGACCTACCTGGGTTCAGGTGAGCCGGAACACCTCCTGACTTGGATCACTTCCACAAAACTAGGCTGTATAAGGCGCAGTAAGAGCAGATCGACTCGTTCCTCAGGAGGCAGGCCTTGTGGTGTCTCGGAGGCGGCCATCTTGTCTCCTTGTATCCTGATTATTCGGTGGAAATACAGCAACGGCGCAGATCCTATACAGAAGTTCGTAAGAGGCTCCGGGAGATAGGTTTGCAATATGGCCTCCTATATCCCAGTCGCCTGCGGGTGAGTGATGGCGCCACCACCCGCTTCTTTGATACCCCTGCGGCGGCTGCAGCCTGGCTGGACAACACTTGACGGTCAACACTTGGCTCACTCAGTTTAATTAGCACTATCTAGAGGCAGAGCCAGCTGTACCCGCCCCCTCCCCCGTCCGATCCGAACATATACTGATCTGTGTATGCACCAAGTGGGCTCTAATCTGACTGCAATATCTGAATAAGTTGCAAAGTGGGATGCCATACACTTTCTTAAATCTGCAATAAAATTTTTATTGCTGCTTCTTTATTTGGTGGAACAAGAAAAGCTGCACAATACAGGACAACAGTTTAGAGCACCCTCACTCTTTCCTAAGTTCGGTGTGTGCACAAATAGTCCTATTGATCACATTTAACTTCCCCCATGAGGAAATACATAGCTCCGCACCACATAATATCCTGCTACTATCCTGGTGTTGATTTTCCGAGACCTACCTGGGTTCAGGTGAGCCGGAACACCTCCTGACTTGGATCACTTCCACAAAACTAGGCTGTATAAGGCGCAGTAAGAGCAGATCGACTCGTTCCTCAGGAGGCAGGCCTTGTGGTGTCTCGGAGGCGGCCATCTTGTCTCCTTGTATCCTGATTATTCGGTGGAAATACAGCAACGGCGCAGATCCTATACAGAAGTTCGTAAGAGGCTCCGGGAGATAGGTTTGCAATATGGCCTCCTATATCCCAGTCGCCTGCGGGTGAGTGATGGCGCCACCACCCGCTTCTTTGATACCCCTGCGGCGGCTGCAGCCTGGCTGGACAACACTTGACGGTCAACACTTGGCTCACTCAGTTTAATTAGCACTATCTAGAGGCAGAGCCAGCTGTACCCGCCCCCTCCCCCGTCCGATCCGCCAGTCAGGGCTGGCGGATCTGAGCGGGGAGGGGAGAAATCCAGCCCCTCCCCTGTCACGGCAGAGAGTCGTGACAGGATCGAGAGGTGAGCGAACCCGGTATGTGTTCGCTCACCTCTCGATCTACTGAGCCGACCTGTGACAGTCTCATTGTCACAGGTCGGCTAGAACTATGAGGTGAGTGAAAAGCACTCACCTCATAGTTCTTCTTTAAGTATGAATGCTCTTGCTATTGTCTTTCACAGCTCACATCGCCTGTTAATGAATAATGTTCCACACTGAATCTCCCACCCTATGGCTCTGGAGGCTATCCCTCCCTCTGTTGCGCAATATTGGGAACTAAAACACCTCCACTGCGGGGCCTGCGGTTGTGTGGGATGCATTCAAGGCATGTGTGAGAGGTGACCACATGTCCCTCCAGAAGGCAATAAAAAAGGTGGACTCAGCTCGCACGGATGAACTCTACGCTACAGAAGCGGATTGCCTCTCTAGATATGGGCTGTCCCCCACTCCTGACAATTTTGATGCTCTTATGTCAGCAAGACGCACGCTCAGCCTGCGCCTTGCGGACCTAACACGCACTGACCTACATAACCCCAAACAAATTTTTTTTGAAACTGGGGATAAGAATGGGCGTCTGCTGGCAATGCCATCCTGGAGGTATTCCGGAAGTATTACACCACCCTTTACTCATCCACACTGACGGTGGAGGCCCAGTCCCCGGACTTGCGATCTCTACTGGACTCGGTAGCCCTGGGCTGGTTGACAGATGGGCAGAGAAGCTTTCTGGCGAAACCCATCACTGAAGTTGAGGTGCTCGCAGCCATACTTCATTCCCTAACGGGAAAACACCAGGCCCAGAGGGTATTCCTAATGGAATTTTACAAAACACATGCAGACCTCCTGGTCCCTAGACTATGTGAGATGTATGTCTCATGTCTGGAGGCAGACTGTCTACTGCCCTCTATGACTGGAGCCCATTATCTTAATCCACAAGCCACCTAGAGACCCGACTGATTGTGCCTCCTACAGGCCCATTGCCCTGCTAAATTGTGATTAAAAAATTTTGACCAAACTCCTTAGTGTGCGACTTAACCAACTGACGGATAGCCTGATTGACTTGGACCAAACGGGCTTTATGAATTTGCATGCATCCCATGACAACAGCGGAACCAGGGTGGTGGTGTCCCTTGATATAGAAAAGGCCTTTGATACAGTGGAATGGACCTACCTGTGGGCCACACTGAACAAAATGGGATTTCCCTTGGAATTTACTCGCTGGATTAAACTACTGTATCATAGTCCTATGGCCTCTATCAAACTTGGGAATAAGCTGTCAGCTCCCTTCCCTATCTGCAGGGGAACTAGGCAAGGGTGTCCGTTGTCGCCCACGCTCTTTGCCTTGGCCATGGAACCCATAGCCCAAGCTCTGAGGACATCCCCCCATATTAAGGGTCTTAGAGTCGGCTGGTTGGAGGAGAGGGTCCACGCTGTACGTGGACGACCTGCTTTTGTTCCTCAATGATCCGGGACCCTCATGGAGCCTTAGATGTCCTCACTGCATTCTCGAGGGTATCGGGTCTCAGGGTCAACTGGCACAAGTCAATACTGTTCCCTATTGATGCGGAGGCCAGGTCTGTACCCAGAACGGTCACTCAACTCTCCTGGGTGGACTTGTTCAGGTACCTGGGGGTGGTGATATCTGGCTCGCCTCAGGATTTTATCAAACTTAATATACTCTCGATCCTAGATGATATGAGGCAGAGACTGAAGGCGTGGGCGAACTTACCTTTGTCCCTCTTGGGGAGGATTAACCTAGTTAAAATGAAGATATTGCCCAAATTCACATACATCTTTCGTAACTCTCCGGTATGGATAACTAAACCCTATTTTCATCAAATTAATCAAATAGTCTCCTCCTTCCCGTGGGGGACTCAGCCCCCGAGATATAAACTCACGACCCTCATGCACCCCAATAACCAGGGAGGCTTAGCACTCCCAGACTTTCATAAATACTTCCTGGCTACCTAACTGGTCACAGCCAACTGGTGGCTCTCGGCTGATGTCAACATCTCCTCGGTCATGTTGAAGGTGGCCATCTTGAACTCAGTGGAGGCACTGACTGGCCTATTATATAGAGGACTGAGAGCCCCCTACCCTCTCAGCCCTTCTATGCGCACTACTATCAGGGTCTGGCGCACGGGGTTGGCCTGGTGCTCCAGAGCTGCCCTAGACATCTTCCCAGAAACTCCTTTGTGGAATAACCCCAAACTGCCCCACTTCTACACAATTCCTGACCCCTCTTTCTGGGCAAAGCATAACATTAAATTAATATCTGATATAGTAGAGGCCAACTCCCTGATGTCATTCGCCGATCTAGCCAGTCACCGCCCCATCCCACCCAAATTCGGTTTCCGCTACTTACAGCTCTCCCACGCCTTCGGCACTCAGTTTCCGGGAGGTAGGATCAGCTTAGGCAAGACCCCCATGGAATCCCTTGCAAGGACGGAGGGACTGGTGAAACCCACCTCTTGTTTCTACAGCACTCTGCAGACCCTGACTTCCTCCAACCAATCAGCATTACAATCCAAGTGGAGGGTGGACATCCCCAGTCTGGATGAGGAGGACTGGGAGGTGATCTGGGATGGACTGTTTAAACAATTGGTCGCAATAAGGGATAGAATGGTACAATTTAAATTTCTTCATAGAGCCTATTTCACTCCTCACCGTCTACATAAAATTAATCCAGCCATCTCTCCATCCTGCTGGAGATGCACATGTCAGGAGGGGGACTTCTTCCATGTTTTTTTGGGAATGTCCCCTCATTTCCTCCTACTGGGGCTCTATAGTGCACTTTATATCTGGGGGTCACCTCTTTGCCACTGACACTGTCACCAAGGGTGTGTCTTCTGGGCCTGGTGGAGGACGTAGCTCGGACCAGGTCTGAATGCACGCTGATAGGTTTGACCTTGTTTTATGCCCGCAAGGCTATTGCCATGAACTGGAAGAAGCCGGCCCTGTCAGAATTGTCCTTCTGGAAGAAGCTGGTGAATGATAATCTGCCTCTATATCAGGACACATATGCCCACAGGGGATGCCCTAACAAATTTCATAAAGTTTGGGATAGCTGGTTGGAGTGCACAAACTCAGCGGTAGACTGTGCAGCAGTCTGAGTGCGACATACTGCCCCTCTGGGGGACCTAGGATAAAACTGGAGCCAGTGTCATCCAATCAGGCCCGGAGAGGCCTTAGGCCACACTGAAAGAGACGTCTTTTTATAATAAGTAGGATGTGACCAAGCCCCTAGCGACTAAGCACGAGAGCAGCTAGTTTTGGCCAAGTGAGCTATGCAGGGAACTGTTTTTCCCCCACCTGTACTTTGGGAAGTTTCCCGAGAGGGGTAACCCCTTCTGTCCTGTAGTAACTATTGTTATTTTTCTATTTAGACCTTAAGTTTAGCTGTATAATTTAACATTGTATGCATAACTATGCCTGGTGCCCTCTCTGGACACAAATAGCTTGCATTGTTGTGTTTCAATGTGTAAAACAATAAATTATTTTCTAAAAAAAAAAAAGAATGTAGCAAACTCGCACTGAATCACCATTCCATAATTGCACAATCTATGTATGACTGAGATCCTAAAAATGTTGTTTATCCTTTAGGTATTATAAAAAAGATACATCGGTGCTTAATCTGACAAAACCAGGATTGCCAGTGGCTAAGCATTTTTCTCAAGAAGGTCACTCTGACAGTAAGCTACAGTTCATGATTTTGGAAGAGATTCCTAGGTGTAGGAGAAGAGGAGATAGAATTTTGAAATTTAAAAAGAAAAGAAGTTTGGTGGATTAATAGGCTTTCTTCCCTTAATCCATATGGTTTTAACAAAGATTATGATTTGTATCTTTTTATGTAACATGCTTAAATTCAGCGGGTCACTGCATGTGATCTGAGATCTGAGTTTGAGTGATTCAGTGTGATTTTGCTAAATTTTTTAGATGTTTGAACTGTGATAATAATGTTGGAGAAAATTTTATCAGACTACTTGTAAAACTTTGAATGAGCTATAATGCGTTGATTGTATATGGTAAATATTAGGGATGTCCCGATACCGATGCTAGCATCGGAAACATAGGGACATCCCTAGTAATGATGATGTATTTCCTCTTGAGGGAAGTGAAATTAATTCTGAATACATTGAACTTGAGAAAATGCAGGGACGCTTGAAACTGTATTGTACAGTTTCTCTCCTCGTCCTAACGAAGGGTGAAGCAAAAAAAAAACTTTTAAGTGCAGATTAAAAAATACATATACATATATATATATATATATATAATAAAATGACAGAGCGAGGTCAGTGCATGCTGAAGTGCACAGTACGCAGAAGTTGCCAACTGTCTGCAGAGTCAATAGCTACAGACCTCTAAACTTCGTGTGGCCTTCAGATTGGCACAACAACAATGCGTAGAGAGCTTCAAGGAATTGGGCCATGGCCGAGCAGCTGCATCCAAGCCTTTCATCATCAAGTGCAATGCAAAGCTTTGGATGCAGTGGTGTAAAGCACGCCGCCACTGGACTCTAGAGAAGTGGAGACATGTTCTCTGGAGTGACGAATCACGCTTCTCTGTCTGGCAATCCGATGGACGTGTCTTGATTTGGCGGTTGCCAGGAGAATGGTACTTGCCTGGCTGCATTGTGCCAAGTGTAAAGTTTGGAGGAGGGGGGATTATGGTGTGTGTTTGTTGTTTAGGGGTTGGGCTTGGCCCCTTAGTTTCAGTGAAGGGAACTCTTAAGGCATCAGCATACCAAGACATTTTGGACAATTTCATGCTTGTTTGGGGATGGCCCCCTCCTGTTCAAACATGACTATGCTCCAGTGCACAAAGCAAGGTCCATAAATACATGGATAAGTGATTTTGGAGTGGAGGAACTTGACTGGCCTGCACAGAGTCCTGACCTCAAACTGATAGAACACCTTTGGGATGAATTAGAGTGCTGACTGCGAGCCAGGCCTTCTCGTCCAACATCAGTACCTGACCTCGCAAATGCGCTTCTGGAAGAATGGTCAAACATTCCCATAGACACACTCCTAAACCTTGTGGACACCTTCCCAGAAGAGTTGAAGCTGTTATAGCGGCAAAGGGTGGGCCAACTTCATATTTAACCCTACGGATTAAGACTGGATGCCATTAAAGTTTATGTGAGTGTAAAGGCAGGCGTCCCAATACTTTTGGCAATATAGTGTATATACAGTATATATGTGTATATATAT
>NW_017306336.1:2127163-2137607 GCF_000935625.1 Nanorana parkeri
AGTGTAATATAAGCTTGAACACTGCTGAATCATGTGAAAAACTGTGCATTGTCATTTCTACTCCCTCTGATGGTTTAGCACTTGCCTACTTCTACTTTGTTAATCTACACATTGTTTTCAATTAAAAAAAAAAAACACACATACAAATATTTTCATATTATATTCAACAAATATTTATTTTTACCTATGCGGAAAACTTTTTTTTTAGTTTTGAATAGAGTTTTCATCCAAAAGAAAAGGGTAAACCTCATTTAAGTTTTTTTTTTCTCTGATTGAGGAAATTCCTCTTTTTCCTCCTGTGCCATAAATGCACCAGGAAGTAAAAGAAAGCCTGCACAAACAGTAGCTGAAACTGACCATATTTTCATAAAAATGTCTTATATAATAGAAAAATATAAGAAAATTAACTGAAATACCTTCATAAAACCCATCCTCATCCATATCTCCATATACATAGAGGTATTTTCCTGCCACCAGGGGAAGTTCCGCCTCAGGGTTTTCATTTGGTCCATCAAAGGGATTATAACTAAGACAATAGGACAACACAGAGAGTGAGAGACAGTAGGAAATCACAAAAGTTGTTGCCATTTAGTACAAATAAACTACTATAAGTAAAAGGCATCATGTTCTTTGTCAATGGATGTGACTGAAATGATTTCCATGACTTAATAAACCTTACAAGAAACACTGCTCCTGAAGTGTGAGCTATAGATAATTTTACTCATGTTAAAAATAAGAGCTACCAATTGAGTCTTTCAATGGTACAGTTGTAAACAAATATTTATAATAACATTCTTGTATTTTATTGTGTTTATTAAAAATGTAATTATTGCAATAAATTGAAAAACTGCAATCAGTAATGTTAAAGGAGAACTATGAGATGAGTGATTTCCACTCACCTCATAGTTCTAGCCGACCTGTGACAATGAGACTGTCACAGGTCGGCTCAGTAGATCGGGAGGTGAGCGAACAGATACCGGGTTCACTCACCTCTCGATCCTGTCATGGCTCTCTGCCGTGACAGAGGAGGGGCTGGATTCCCCTCTCCCCGCTCCGATCCGCCAGTGCTGACTGGCGGAACGGACGGGGAGGGGCGGGTACAGCTGGCTCTGCCTCTAGATAGCCAGAGCCAGCTGTCACTCACGCAGCTGGGCGGATCTCGACATCGATGTCGGGATCCGCTCCGGCTGCGGCGTCTCAGTATACCGCGAGCTGTGGCTCGAAGGAACTGAGCTTAGGGTAACGGGAGGACGCTAGTTTGTGTCCTCCCATTACCCTTAGGAGAACTATGGGGAAAAACACTGACCCCATAGTTCTCCTTTAAATAAAAAAAATGACATTAAAGGGATAAACAGAACTTTTAAAATGGCAGAAGACATATTGCATATAAAGCAACAATCGGAATAGCTTTGTTTATATTCAGTCCAACCTATGATAGCCATACTAATAGTGCTATTATATTTAAATGGCTGGGTGACAATATGAGGTTTCACGTGCACTGTCGGCAATATTTGGGTATAAGCTATCTTTTGTGAGAGGACTATACACAAACAAAAGTGTGTCCTTATTCTGTGCATGACCTCAGTGTCCATCAGGATCAGAGGTTTCTGTTCTTTTAGACTTTATTGATCCTTTAGATCCAATAAAAATAAACACACACAAAAACTTAACTGCTCATGCAGGGCAAAGCAACAGGTTTAATTTATGGCAGTCCCACCAGCTGCACATACCTTTCACTCCTCTCTTCAGCCATCAGGATCATGTATAAAGGGGCATGCGACTCTCTCCCCTCCTTCCCATGTGAACGTTCTGGTGCTTGGCCATTTTTGCACCCGGCACTGTCACATGGGTGGGGATAGAGTCCCCAGACCTGTGAAAGCTCCAAGTTGGAACTTAAACAGAGCTAATATTTCCTGACTATTGGCAGCCGATAGGAGTGAAGGGGGAGCCAAGGGAAGGTAAGTATGTGCAACTGGGGCAGCTTTAAAGTGAACGTGTAGGGACAAAGCACAGGTTCACTTTATGTTTTAAGCTATATATGGGATCTAGGTAACTAATGCAAAACTATCCAGCTCTAAACTCAATTATGATAATGATAATATATATATTGTATATTAATGCTGTATTACTAGATGTACCATGTGCATACCTGTCAGGAGATAGTAATTTGGTCATTACCTGTAACGTGCAATACAAAGGTGGACTTTCCCAGAGTATCTTTGCTTTGAGGTATTCGTATTCTGTTCATTATCCATCTGAAGGAAACAGAACACTACTTTGTTATCTAGCCTGTCTACGTGGCTTAAGACATTTTTGAACAGAGTAGGGAAGGGTTAAACACTTTATTTTTTACTGTCTCTGTCGTATTGGAAAGATTTCTCTTTGCTTCCTGCCTTGGAGATTCCACAGGAAGTGAGGAAATCTCTACAAACTGAGGTGAATTCCCTTTTATACAGTTGTCACCTGGACAGGTGTTGCCATTGGAACATTTGCTCCCACTTCTTGTTTTGGTGACAACTCTAAATTTTGGGATTCCCTCTCCTTTTCTGTTTGGGTGACAATAGTCACCAGAATACCTGGGGAGGGTAAATCCACCTAGTGGGTGCACAGACAGGAAAAACTCTTTAGAGGTGTTCTAATCCTTCTACATTCTATTTGAAACAGTAAATAAATAGTAAATAGAACAGTTTTGGCTTAACCCTGATATATCACCTAATAGTACAATGGATTGCCTTATTAAAGCCCACCACCTATAAATCTCAACAAAGTGACAGCTCTGTGATAGGTTAACTATAATGATTGGCTTTAAATGTCATCTTGCATTCTTACTTTATAGAATATTCTTGAATGCCAAAAATTTAATGTGAGGTATCAGTCTACATGCAGCACCCAAGGTATGTGCGGCCAGCTGCTCTATGAGGGTAATGCTGTCCCATTATGCTCGTGTATACATTATTCATTTATGATTTCTTGTGCTATTTGTTGCCACGAGAATTTCTTATAATTATAGCAATAGCTGCCTTTGGTGGGTTAAAGCCCATTTACACCTTTGCGGAGGTGTTTAAAAAAAAAAAACATATGCCAGCAATGTACACCAAGTGTACATGAAGCAGGCATATGCGGTTGCTGTACAATAACACAGAAACATATCCTCTTCATATCCTCAAGGAAATGGCAGCCTCTGTGTTTTGCGAGGGACTGTGTATATTACAATTGAGCCCCCAGACAGTGTATCGTGTCCAAAGGCAGAGCTGGTGTTTAGTGATCATGTTACACAGAATCATAGGGAGGGGGCAGCTGATTACAACCTAATTACCATCCGACCCCCGGGTGTCAGACTGAATTTCCAGTGGAGAAAAATTTTGAATTTCTAGGATTCAGGCCTAATAAAACCTTGATAAAAAATGAAGAAAGCCGCCAATGCGAGTCATGTGCACACATATACACCATCACTGCACCGCTACATTACCACAATAAATGCTAATCACTTGCAAAGGTTGAAATGAGTGGGCAGGCTATAAACATTTAAATATTTGCATGTTATTCACAATCAGTAAATAATCTTTATAATATGCCTTCAATGACCTCTTTGCTTACAGCCACTGTAGAGTCATCCTCAAAATTCATAAGAGAAGCATAGAAATTGTTCAAATCTGCATCTGCTCTGTTTGCGTTAGAGATGTGAAGGGTGGAAGGCTGCCCAGTTACTGTTGGGAAGTAGGGACTGAGAGGAAGTAAAAGTAAAAAATTAGATGCTTTGGCTGCAAGTTTGAGAATAAAATACTTCACAGGTTCTGCAGCTACAGACGTCAGTAAGAGCCCATTCACAGCAGGGTGCTCCTCTGAGCTGTGTGTAATGCATGCCAGTCAAGTCACACATTAACCTGTGTTGTGTTCAGGCAGCCCATTCTTTTGGAGTTTGGTTAGCGTAGAACACCACAATGCACAGTGTGCTGTAGTGTTGGGATGGTGCTTTGGGGTAAATGGCATTGTGCACTACCTATGGCTAATTTAGTAAACTTACATCTGATTCAAACCTGTGCCTTGGGCTGCCAGATCGGGATCTTGACAGGAAAATGGGCTTTACGGATAGTTGCTCCGGCTTGTCTCCTGTGATTTGAAGAGGGCGGATAAATTCAGAAATTAAAGACCGACTACCTGTGGTACTTTCATGTCCTGTTTAAAAGAAAATGCAAATAAAATTATACAAGGTTTAACAATCTGATATTTTCAACCAGATTATAAAGACATTAATACACCTTATGGAAATTGTGCTATTAAAAAAAATCTGCAGTTTATTTGTAAACCTTCTCAAATTACTTTACGCACGGAATAGTCAATGCATATCTGCTATTCATGGGCATGACATTTCTCTTGCACGTAAAAGAGAACTATGGCCAAACCATTTTTTGACGTAGTTCTCTTTAGGATCACGGGAGCATATTTACTAATGTATTCCTGTGATCCAAAATCAGCGTCTAGGGGACTACTGCCCAATAGATGCTGACAGGGCAGTCACGCTGCAGCTGAGATGGATCCTGACAATTTTACCGGGGTCCACCCCACTGCCTAAATGACAGTTGGCTCTGCCACTCTAGAGTCAGAGCCAGCTGTGCCAGTCACCTCCCCGTCAGTCCCTCCAGTCAGCGCAGGAGGAACGGAGAGGGGGGACTCCCTGCGGGGAGGGGTGATTGACAGTTACTGCTCTCTGCAGGTAGAAGATTGTGAACTGAGCAATCAGCAGTATGTGATCACTCAGTTCTCGATCAATAGAACAGTGGCGTAACTACCACCATAGGGGCCTGAGGCAGAGGGGGGCTCGGTCCAGGGCCGGATTAACATAGGTACATGTGGAGCTCTGCTCCAGCGTCACCCCTGCAAATATGCCCGGCCAGGAGATCAGAGGAGAGCTCGGGGACATGGGCTCTGCTGTCTACAATTAGGACCGGGGAGAGGAGGGGGCGGGGCTTCAGGTGGATTCCAGGTGGCGAGGTGGGAATGGCACATGGTGCAGACCTCGTACGCGTACCTGGTGGCAGTGTGGATCCTGGTGGCCAGCCAGGCCAAGATCAGTATCAACAAAAAATGCATGGAAGCGCACAACTGTAATATGATCAAGTTTCTCACTTGCTAACTATATGGAAAATGGTGTGCAAAAACTCTTCAACAACCGGGAGAGGAGCCCCGTGTAACGTGTTTGGCAAAATTATACATAGAAGAGCACAACAACCTAAGAAATTGTTTAGATGCTAAGCATCCTATAATGACTAGCTGTTTAAATAAATTGGGTTGATATATAACTCACGGTTGTGATGTCATAGATGGACATGCACTCCCTGCAGTCCCGTAGGTCTTTTCAAGCACCAGGGGATACACCCAAACATTTTCTATTCGACAATCGGGTGGGCATCTTCCAATGTAAAAAGCCCAGATGTCTCACGTGTCAGTTTATCCAACATGGACAGTCCCAGTTTTTTGACCACCTCAAAAAGGTACATCACATTAAGCAGTTCATCACATGCTCCCATGACCATGTGGTCTACGGGCTTACCTTAGTTAGGACCGCACTATAAGAGGTGCCTTGGCGCGGCAGTGCGGCTTACACGTCCTTTGCAGAAGACGTGTATCCAAACCTCTGTCATTGTCCTTAGTGGTGAGACAAGTTGTTTTACATGCTAGTTTGTGAGTGTGCCATGATGCCTTTCTACTGTTCTACTGTTCAAAGCCCATTTCGTGTGCACCTTACTGTATAACTGGTAACAAATTGTTGAGTGCGGTTGTCGTTTGTTTTGCTTTACCGATTTGGTGCAGCGACGCATGGGGTTTCTCAGCTGCCAATGGGATGTGCGGGATCCCTTGTGTGTTTCTGTACCTTTAAGGAGGTGGGGCGTCCTCCTGACAGGCCTGCACCCAATTTGATATCTTCTGCCCCATGTGCTCCAAGATGGAGACTCTCATAGTTTAGAGTTAGGACCGCACTATAAGAGGTGCCTTGGCGCGGCAGTGCGGCTTACACGTCCTTTGCAGAAGACGTGTATCCAAACCTCTGTCATTGTCCTTAGTGGTGAGACAAGTTGTTTTACATGCTAGTTTGTGAGTGTGCCATGATGCCTTTCTACTGTTCTACTACGGGCTTACCTGCCCCTGTGGGTTGATGTATATTGGCCGCACCATACGCCCATTACGGGCTAGGATTGGGGACCATAGGCCGATTTGGTGCAGCGACGCAAAAAAGGTTTCTGACCAATCAACCCCGAAGTGCCCTCAAGACTGTTGATTCACTTCCCAACGTCTAACCCTATCACGGCATTCTTTCAGATCTGACTCCTCCCCCCTGTCAGTTTCAAAAGTACTCATTCTCCCGCGGCTGACACCGCTCCAAGGCTTGACAAAGAGGGTCACCCTCGAAACGCGTAGCCGCCAATTGCCAACTGATCTCACTTGAACACATCACCCCGGACTCAAGAGCACTGACGAACACGCTCCAGCGTTTACGCCGCACACCATACGACTACACACCGCCCAGTGCCGATCACAGCAGCCTGACAGTCCTCCCCCTCCTGCTCTAGTAGCCGCGGCTCGGCCCGGCCAGCCGAGGACGCAGCCTGGAGAGACTTGGGGTTTATTTAGATCTTAGACTATTTAGATCTTGACTGTCCAGATCTTTCCATCCAGAAACACTTCGCTGACCGCACGGGACTGCAGGGAGTGCATGTCCATCTATGACATCACAACCGTGAGTTATATATCAACCAATTTATTTAAACAGCTAGTCATTACAGGATGCTTAGCATCTAAACAATTTCTTAGGTTGTTGCGCTCTTCTATGTATAATTTTGCCAAACAAGATCAGTATCAGTGAGTGCGAGTGTGAGTGTGTGTGTGTAAGCGATCCCATCTATTTGTGACAGTCACATCTTCCGTGCCTTTGTGTGCTCTACTCTCATCACACCCTCTGATGTCTACTAAAGGTTAATTATCATACTCTACCTGTACCCTATTCTATTACACCCCTAACTGTACCCTCTATGCCCAGTACTGTACTCTCTGATTATACCCAGCACTGTACCCTCTGGCAATGCCCAGCACTGTGCCCTCTAACTATACTCCTCACTGTACCCTCTGACAATGCCCAGCACTGTGCCCTCTAACTACACCCAGCACTCTGCCCTCTAACTACACCCAGCACTGTGTCCTCTGACTTTGCCCAGCACTGTACCCTATGACTATGCCCACCACAGAGCCCTCTGGCTATACCCAGCACTGTACCCTCTGACTATACCCCTCACTGTACCCTCAGTCACTTTGGCACCCAAGGCAGAGGACCCAGGCAGAGGCAGTCCTCTATTCAGACATATTAAAAGGTCACTCCCTGGTGTCTCTCAGGGCTCCAGTGAGGAGCGAGCAGCCGCCTGAGTAGAGAGCTGCATCTGCTGTGGCCTGCAGCCACCAGTTCTACTCTGCGGACCCCTGGTGAGAGACCGCACTGACCACCTGAGAGCCCGCACAGCCCACCTGAGAGCCCGCACAGCACTCCTGAGACCCTGGAGACATCAGAGCCTTTGTCTCCATCTTCTGCCAGGCAGCTGCAATGTAGCAAAGCAGCGTTGGAGTGAACTCTTTGGTTCTGACATCAGAGGCAGCAGGAACGAGCTGAAGAGAAGGAGATGATCGGAGACAGCACGAGCACAGGAATGTGTTCTGGAGGTAGGTAGTGTGGTGGGAATTCTCCTTTAATATTCAAAAATTATATGTCAGACAAGTTGTCATATTTATTGGATTATGGTATCTAGTTTTTTATCTAATTTTCTTGTTTTCTGGTCTGAGAAAGTCATCATATAGTTTTTTTGAAACCATCCATCCATCCTATCCATGAAATTTGGCATTATTTAATATTAGGCAGCACAAAGCTTAATCCTGATATGGGCAGTACAGTTATGAGTGACTGTACTACACACATAATCATTTGGCTTAATAAATAAGCCCAAATTATTTATTCTTAAATGTGACACGACAATTGACAATAAGTAAACTCAGGGAGACCAGCAATGCTTCCAGTGGAAAGGTTTGTAAATAAACCTCTCCAAAAGAAGAATAGACTTTTAGGTATGTCATATTTGCATGGTCAGCTTGTGAGTGAATGCCTCACCTGCTGGGTTTTTGAAGCATTACATAGCATCTTCTGAACCAGCACAGCCATGTGTGAAGTGTTTATGGGCCTCATCAGCCAGAGATTGATAGAGCTGGTAAGCATTTAGAGTGTTGAGGCTTAATTTGATTGTATTTTGCTTTCTCTGGTTCCTTATTGCAAATTAAATATTTGACATCACTGGGTCTCTGTACTTCTTCATTTGCATTTGCATTCAGACCACTCTAGGTAATGCTACATGTGATCCTGAGCCTCATTGGTTGAAATAATTGAAATCAAGTGAATGAAAGGTGTAGGCCAGGAACAGTATTGTTGTAAGCCTTCCCATGTGCACCCTGCTATAAAGGCTGGTTATAGATTCATGCGGTTGCCATCTTTTTCTCACTTCATGATCATTGTCACACGTAGGCTCGAACTATGAGGATGAGTGAATGCCACAGTGAATGCCTGCCGTAATCAGAGCTAAAGGTGGTCCAACTAAATCTTAGAGAGTGTGACTTTTTTTTCTGGGACAGGCAATGTATGTTAATAACCTTGTAATTTTCTTCTAATGTACACTTATTCTTATAAGTTTATTGTGATAAAAATTGCTCAGCTTACACAGGTGAAGCTTTGAGGGTCAGATGGGGGCCCTTATACACACTAGGTGACAGTCAGATCATGTCTCAGACAGAATAGACATAAACATCTAAGGCTGGAATGAGGATTTGAATACATTCCTATTATCCTAGTAGCAAGATATGGAGCAGAGGCTCATGGATTGAGTTCTGCATGGGTTCCATAATCATTTTTTTAACAGGAGCAGACAACATCTGGAGCAGCTGTGCTTGGCAACCAATCCGCTTCTCTCTTAAGTTTGGACAGTTAAGATTTGAAAATGAGCGAGAGAAGCTGATTGGTTGCTATGCACAGCTGCTCTAGATTTTGTCTGTTCCAGTGTTGATCAATTCCCTTCGGTATGTGTAGTGCTTATTTGTGAAACTACTGCTTTCTTCAATACATTTCTTTAACTGCTGCAACCACTTGACTTTTCTCTATATTCAGATGCTGAATAGGACAACCTTGTTGCATAGAACTATTTGCCTACAGCTGAGGTGCTGTTACACCTGAAATATACATATATATATTTTTATACAGTATATCATGGGTTAACAGGTAAAAACTCTCTATTTCTAATACTCTTTTCACGAGTTTGTACTGCATCTATGACTAGCTGTTATGCATTGACCATACATTAGCCAGTGAACCACAATATAATTAAAAATCTACACTAGTATGAAATGCAGTTATTTAAAATTACATCACTCCAATAACTCATGCTGTAAGTCTGAGTCTTGGGAGCCAAAATATTAGAGGACAATTCTGTAATTAAGCTGCTGAGTCACAGAAAAATGCTGAACATTAAATTAGAGGATAGCTTGGAGGACAAAGCTGTACTTTAAGTTGTTCGGTTTTTGAAACAATTTCCTCTCCACCATTTTCATTTCACAAAACGCCAATGCTCAACACTCAAGTCAATGTAAAATAGATTAAACACATTTAAGAAGTCTCACTGTGACTTGAAAACAGCACTAATCTGGGTTGCTGCTGTATCTATCACTACAGGCTAGGGCATAAACATATGTTTGGTTTGAAAGATTTGGTCTAGTAATAGGCTGTTCCCTTTCCCAGCTGAGTAAGCTACATTTTTATAATGGTTATTGTCATGTTACTGGCTGACAGTTCATCAGTACCAGGAGCTCAGGAAAAGGTGGCAGCAATTGCTATATTATTTTAATGAAGGTGTCTATTCTGTAGACTAGAGGTGCACCGAAATGGATATTTTAAAACCGAAACGAAACCGAAATAAAAAAACCGATACCGAAACCGATAACGAAAATGTTTTTTATTTTAATTTTTTTCAAATATTTTTTTTATAAACTAAATTATTGGTGTGTGTATTTTTCTTACAAGATAATGATAGAAAGTAGGATGATCAAAAGCTTTCATCAGCTTTATAATTTTTACTCTAAATATAGTCAATTCAAAGAGAGTTGTTCTGTGTGGATTGCATCAATTTCTTAGGGAAAGTAGTGGATAGCTTCTGGATAGGGAGAAGTATTAACAGTGTACATCTTGACAGAAAATATAGGTAAAAAAAGTATTTAGATCTATGGCTCAATACCTTCCTACACAATGGACAACTCCCCTCCTTACCCTTGTTACAAAGTTCCTGCTCCTCTGCTCCTCTAACACTCTATCTTGGGTTAAATAATGACAGACGTTATCACCTGTTTTCTCAATGGACCATCCCTT
>NW_017306336.1:2137869-2138410 GCF_000935625.1 Nanorana parkeri
GCCCCCCCTTTTAAGAAGCCCGCCCCCCCCCCCCCCCCTTTTACTCCAAAAGGGCCACCCAACTCATGTCATTTTGCATCTCTACAATCTGCTCCCACCCTATTGTGTCTACCAACGCGAATCGGTTGGAACATAAACTAAACATAAGTCCTTTCCCGAATGACTGGGAGAAATTATTTCTTTTCACCCGTAAATTAATCCTTAACCTGTACAGCACAAGAAAATAACTTTTAAATACTCACACGGTAGTACCACTTCCCCTCAGTACTACCGTTTCATCCCAACAGCCATTTGCTGGAGATGCCTCCAATATAAAGAAACCATGCCCCATATTTTGTAGAAATGCACACAAATAGAGAAATTCTAGAATGCTATGTTATCCATACACTATGATATCACCTCCGAAAATCCCATCCATTACTTTACTTTCAGTGCTACCTGGCTCTGTCAGCTCTGCAAAATGAATACCCTTCTGAACTTTTTCAGAGCAACCAAATAGTCACACCAAGACATTGATGTCATTCCCCCTCCCTCTACAGTC